>NC_044994.1:34688036-34988036 GCF_008728515.1 Papio anubis
TTTTTTTTTTGAGACTGAGTCTGGCTCTGTCGCCCAGGCTGGAGTGCGGTGGCCGGATCTCAGCTCACTGCAAGCTCCGCCTCCCGGGTTCACGCCATTCTCCTGCCTCAGCCTCCCGAGTAGCTGGGACCACAGGCGCCCGCCACTTCGCCCGGCTAGTTTTTTGTATTTTTTAGGGGAGACGGGGTTTCACCGTGTTAGCCAGGATGGTCTCGATCTCCTGACCTCGTGATCCGCCCGTCTCGGCCTCCCAAAGTGCTGGGATTACAGGCTTGAGCCACCGCGCCCGGCCAGATTTGTATCTCTTTCTATGGAGCATCAAGCTCTTAGTTGTCTCACAGCCTTTTGCTTATAATTTCCTTTTCCTGGAATTATTTTTCTTTCTTTTATTTATTTATTTATTTATTATTTTTTATTTTATTTTATTTTTTATTTTTTTAAACTTTTTTTTTTTATCATTATTATAGTTTAAGTTATAGGGTACATGTGCATAATGTGCAGGTTTGTTACATATGTATGTGCCATGTTGCTGTGCTGCACCCATCAACTCGTCAGCACCCATCAACTCGTCATTTACATCAGGTATAAATCCCAATGCAATCCCTCCCCCCCCCCCCCCTCCCCATGATAGGCCCCGGTGTGTGATGTTCCCCTTCCCGAGTCCGAGTGATCTCATTGTTCAGTTCCCACCTATGAGTGAGAACATGCGGTGTTTGGTTTTCAGTTCTTGTGATAGTTTGCTAAGAATGATGGTTTCCAGCTGCATCCATGTCCCTACAAAGGACGCAAACTCATCCTTTTTTATGGCTGCATAGTATTCCATGGTGTATATGTGCCACATTTTCTTAATCCAGTCTGTCACTGATGGACATTTGGGTTGATTCCAAGTCTTTGCTATTGTGAATAGTGCCGCAATAAACATACGTGTGCATGTGTCTTTATAGCAGCATGATTTATAATTCTTTGGGTATATCCCCAGTAATGGGATGGCTGCGTCATATGGTACATCTAGTTCTAGATCCTTGAGGAATCGCCATACTGTTTTCCATAATGGTTGAACTAGTTTACAATCCCACCAACAGTGTAAAAGTGTTTCTATTTCTCCACATCCTCTCCAGCACCTGTTGTTTCCTGACTTTTGAATGATCGCCATTCTAACTGGTGTGAGATGGTATCTCATTGTGGTTTTGATTTGCATTTCTCTGATGGCCAGTGATGATGAGCATTTTTTCATGTGTCTGTTGGCTGTATGAATGTCTTCTTTTGAGAAATGTCTGTTCATATCCTTTGCCCACTTTTTGATGGGGCTGTTTGTTTTTTTCTTGTAAATTTGTTTGAGTTCTTTGTAGGTTCTGGATATTAGCCCTTTGTCAGATGAGTAGATTGCAAAAATTTTCTCCCATTCTGTAGGTTGCCTGTTCACTCTGATGGTAGTTTCTTTTGCTGTGCAGAAGCTCTTTAGTTTAATTAGATCCCCTTTGTCAATTTTGGCTTTTGCTGCCATTGCTTTTGGTGTTTTAGACATGAAGTCTTTGCCCATGCCTATGTCCTGAATGGTACTACGTAGGTTTTCCTCTAGGATTTTTATGGTATTAGGTCTAACATTTAAGTCTCTAATCCATCTTGAATTAATTTTCGTATAAGGAGTAAGGAAAGGATCCAGTTTCAGCTTTCTACTTATGGCTAGCCAATTTTCCCAGCACCATTTATTAAATAGGGAATCCTTTCCCCATTTCTTGTTTTTCTCAGGTTTATCAAAGATCAGATGGCTGTAGATGAGTGGTATTATTTCTGAGGACTCTGTTCTGTTCCATTGGTCTATATCTCTGTTTTGGTACCAGTACCTTGCTGTTTTGGTTACTGTAGCCTTGTAGTATAGTTTGAAGTCAGGTAGCGTGATGCCTCCAGCTTTGTTCTTTTGACTTAGGATTGTCTTGGAGATGCGGGCTCTTTTTTGGTTCCATATGAACTTTAAAGCAGTTTTTTTCCAATTCTGTGAAGAAACTCATTGGTAGCTTGATGGGGATGGCATTGAATCTATAAATTACCTTGGGCGGTATGGCCATTTTCACGATATTGATTCTTCCTATCCATGAGCATGGTATGTTCTTCCATTTGTTTATGTCCTCTTTTATTTCACTGAGCAGTGGTTTGTAGTTCTCCTTGAAGAGGTCCTTTACATCCCTTGTAAGTTGGATTCCTAGGTATTTTATTCTCTTTGAAGCAATTGTGAATGGAAGTTCATTCATGATTTGGCTCTCTGTTTGTCTGTTACTTGTATAAGACATATGTATAAGAATGCTTGTGATTTTTGACATTGATTTTGTATCCTGAGACTTTGCTGAAATTTCTTATCAGCTTAAGGAGATTTTGGGCTGAGACAATGGGGTTTTCTAAATATACAATCATGGCATCTGCGAACAGGGACAATTTGACGTCTTCTTTTCCTAACTGAATACCCCTGATTTCTTTCTCTTGCCTGATTGCCCTAGCCAGAACTTCCAACACTATGTTGAATAGGAGTGGTGAGAGAGGGCATCCCTTTCTTGTGCCAGTTTTCAAAGGGAATTTTTCCAGTATTTGCCCATTCAGTATGATATTGGCTGTGGGTTTGTCATAAATAGCTCTTATGATTTTGAGGTACATTCCATCAGTACCGAATTTATTGAGAGTTTTTAGCATGAAGGGCTGTTGAATTTTGTCAAAGGCCTTTTCTGCATCTATTGAGATGATCATGTGGTTTCTGTCTTTGGTTGTGTTTATATGCTGGATTACAGTTATTGATTTGCGTATGTTGAACCAGCCTTGCATCCCAGAGATGAAGCCCACTTGATCATGGTGGATTAGCTTTTTGATGTGTTGCTGGATTCAGTTTGCCAGTATTTTATTGAGGATTTCTGCATCAATGTTCATCAGGGATATTGGTCTAAAATTCTCTGTTTTTGCTGTGTCTCTGCCAGGCTTTGGTATCAGGATGATGTTGGCCTCATAAAATGACTTAGGGAGGATTCCCTCTTTTTCTATTGATTGGAATAGTTTCAGAAGGAATGGTACCAGCTCCTCTTTGTACCTCTGGTAGAATTCAGCTGTGAATCCATCTGGTCGTGGACTTTTTTTGGTTGGTAGGCTCTTAATTATTGCCTCAATTTCAGAGCCCGCTATTGGTCTATTCAGGGATTCAACTTCTTCCTGGTTTAGTCTTGGGAGAGTGTAAGTGTCCAGGAAATTATCCATTTCTTCTAGATTTTCTAGTTTATTTGCGTAGAGGTGTTTATAGTATTCTCTGATGGTAGCTTGTATTTCTGTGGGGTCAGTGGTGATATCCCCTTTATCATTTTTTATTGCGTCTATTTGATTCTTCTCTTTTTTCTTCTTTATTAGTCTTGCTAGCAGTCTATCAATTTTGTTGATCTTTTCAAAAAACCAACTCCTGGATTCATTGATTTTTTGGAGGGTTTTTTGTGTCTCTATCTCCTTCAGTTCTGCTCTGATCTTAGTTATTTCTTGCCTTCTGCTAGCTTTGGAATGTGTTTGCTCTTGCTTCTCTAGTTCTTTTAATTGCGATGTTAGAGTGTCAATTTTTGATCTTTCCTGCTTTCTCTTGTGGGCATTTAGTGCTATAAATTTCCCTCTGCACACTGCTTTAAATGTGTCCCAGAGATTCTGGTATGTTGTATCTTTGTTCTCATTGGTTTCAAAGAACATCTTTATTTCTGCCTTCATTTCGTTATGTACCCAGTAGTCATTCAGGAGCGGGTTGTTCAGTTTCCATGTAGTTTAGCGGTTTTGATTGAGTTTCTTAGTCCTGAGTTCTAGTTTGATTGCACTGTGGTCTGAGAGACAGTTTGTTATAATTTCTGTTCTTGTACATTTGCTGAGGAGTGCTTTACTTCCAATTATGTGGTCAATTTTGGAGTAAGTGTGATGTGGTGCTGAGAAGAATGTATATTCTGTTGATTTGGGGTGGAGAGTTCTATAGATGTCTATTAGATCTGCTTGCTGCAGAGATGAGTTCAATTCCTGGATATCCTTGTTAACTTTCTGTCTCGTTGATCTGTCTAATGTTGACAGTGGAGTGTTGAAGTCTCCCATTATTATTGTTTGAGAGTCTAAGTCTCTTTGTAAGTCTCTAAGGACTTGCTTTATGAATCTGGGTACTCCTGTATTGGGTGCATATATATTTAGGATAATTAGCTTTTCCTGTTGAATTAATCCTTTTACCATTATGTAATGGCCTTCTTTGTCCCTTTTGATCTTTGATGGTTTAACGTCTGTTTTATCAGAGACTAGTATTGCAACCCCAGCTTTTTTTTGTTCTCCATTTGCTTGGTAAGTCTTCCTCCATCCCTTTATTTTGAGCCTATGTATGTCTCTGCATGTGAGATGGGTCTCCTGAATACAGCAGACTGATGGGTCTTGACTCTTTATCCAGTTTGCCAATCTGTGTCTTTTGATTGGAGCATTTAGTCCATTTACATTTAAGGTTAATATTGTTAAGTGTGAACTTGATCCTGCCATTATGATATTAACGGTTATTTTGCTCATTAGTTGATGCAGTTTCTTCCTAGCCTAAATGGTCTTTACATTTTGGCATGTTTTTGCAATGGCTGGTACCGGTTGTTCCTTTCCATGTTGATTGCTTCCTTCAGGGTCTCTTATAAGGCAGGCCTGGTGGTGACAAAATCTCTAAGCATTTGCTTATCTGTAAAGGATTTTATTTCTCCTTCACTTATGAAACTTAATTTGGCTGGATATGAAATTCTGGGTTGAAAATTCTTTTCTTTAGGAATGTCGAATATTGGCCCCCACTCTCTTCTGGCTTGTAGAGTTTCTGCCGAGAGATCTGCTGTTAGTCTGATGGGCTTCCCTTTGTGGGTAACCCGACCTTTCTCTCTGGCTGCCCTTAAGATTTTTTCCTTCATTTCAACTTTGGTGAATCTGGCAATTATGTGTCTTGCAGTTGCTCTTCTCGAGGAGTATCTTTGTGGCGTTCTCTGTATTTCCTGGATTTGAATGTTGGCCTGCCCTACTAGGTGGGGGAAGTTCTCCTGGATGATATCCTGAAGAGTGTTTTCCAACTTGGTTCCATTTTCCCCCTCACTTTCAGGCACCCCAATCAGACGTAGTTTTGGTCTTTTTACATAATCCCATACTTCTTGCAGGCTTTGTTCATTTCTTTTTCTTCTTTTTTCTTTTGGTTTCTCTTCTCGCTTCATTTCATTCATTTGATCCTCAATCGCTGATACTCTTTCTTCCAGTTGATCGAGTCGGTTACTGAAGCTTGTGCATTTGTCACGTATTTCTCGTGTCATGGTTTTCATCTCTTTCATTTCGTTTATGACCTTCTCTGCATTAATTACTCTAGCCATCAATTCTTCCACTTTTTTTTCAAGATTTTTAGTTTCCTTGCGCTGGGTACATAATTCCTCCTTTAGCTCTGAGAAGTGTGATGGACTGAAGCCTTCTTCTCTCATCTCGTCAAAGTCATTCTCCGTCAAGCTTTGATCCATTGCTGGTGATGAGCTGCGCTCCTTTGCCGGGGGAGATGCACTCTTATTTTTTGAATTTCCAGCTTTTCTGCCCTGCTTTTTCCCCATCTTTGTGGTTTTATCTGCCACTGGTCTTTGATGATGATGGTGATGTACAGATGGGTTTTGGTGTAGGTGTCCTTCCTGTTTGATAGTTTTCCTTCTAACAGTCAGGACCCTCAGCTGTAGGTCTGTTGGAGATTGCTTGAGGTCCACTCCAGACCCTGTTTGCCTGGGTGTCAGCAGCAGAGGCTGCAGAAGATAGAATATTGCTGAACAGCGAGTGTACCTGTCTGAGGCTTCCTCTCAGGGGTGTACTCCACCCTGTGAGGTGTGGGGTGTCAGACTGCCCCTAGTGGGGGATATCTCCCAGTTAGGCTACTCAGGGGTCAGGGACCCACTTGAGCAGGCAGTCTGTCCCTTCTCAGATCGCAACCTCCGTTTTGGGAGATCCACTGCACTCTTCAAAGCTGTCAGAGTCGTTTGCGTCTGCAGAGGTCTCTGCTGCTTTTGTTGTTTACTGTGCCCTGTCCCCAGAGGTGGAGTCTACAGAGACAGGCAGGTTTCCTTGAGCTGCTGTGAGCTCCACCCAGTTCGAGCTTCCCAGCGGCTTTGTTTACCTACTTAAGCCTCAGCAATGGCGGGCGCCCCTCCCCCAGCCTCGCTGCTGCCTTGCCGCGATATCACAGACTGCTGTGCTAGCAATGAGGGAGGCTCCGTGGGCGTGGGAGCCTCCCGGCCAGGTGTGGGATATAATCTCCTGGTGTGCCTGTTTGCTTAAAGCGCAGTATTGGGGTGGGTGTTACCCAATTTTCCAGGTGTTGTGAGTCTCAGTTCCCCTGGCTAGGAAAAGGGATTCCCTTTCCCCTTGTGCTTCCCAGGTGAGGCGATGCCTCGCCCTGCTTCAGCTCTCGCTGGTCGGGCTGCAGCAGCTGACCAGCACCGATTGTCTGGCACTCCCTAGTGAGATGAACCCAGTACCTCAATTGAAAATGCAGAAATCACCAGTCTTCTGTGTCGCTCGCGCTGGGAGTTGGAGACTGGAGCTGTTCCTATTCGGCCATCTTGCTCCGCCCCCTCCTGGAATTATTTGTCAAAATATTTCCTGTTGACTATCTTTTCCCTCTCCCATCTCAGGTTGAAGACTTGCCCCTCAGAGAGAACTTTCTTGACCACCCTCTCTCAAAGAAGCCCCTCTGTCTACCTTCCTTTCCAGCAACTATCTGAATATCTTACATGCTATTCATTTATTTGGGCATCAGTTCCCACTTACTGAAACACAGGCTGCTGAAGGCAGAAACCTTCTTTGGAATATAGGGCTGGACCACAGGACTCACTACATATCTTTACATAAACTTCACAAATCATGAAAGGGAGCATGAAAAACATATTTGGCACGTCAGTTTCCTCATCTACTACTTGGCCTGATAATCAATGCCCTACTTACCTTGAGGGATCTTTATGAGAATTCAGTAAGATATAGAAATGTGAAAATGTATTCTGAAATGGGACTAGATATTATTTTTATTACTATTCTTGCTCTATTATCTTAGCTGTTACCACCATTTGAAAAAATAATCAAAACTGCAAAATAAATTTTTCTCCTAGTTCTTGTCAGCATCATTTATGCGAAGTGGGTCATACAGCAGCTGGATGTTGTAATCGTTTCTAATGTCCTTTCTTCAGGGATAGAGATATACCATTCACTACTTGCCTGAAAACCAAGATTATGACTGTCGTATTTTTCCACCACTGAGCTGTGCCAAGGATGTTTATGTCTGTTTTGTTGCCTTGTAAACAGATGAACAAGATCCAAAAGGAGAACCACGGTGGCTGTGCTGGGATAAAGGGCTGGCTTGCTTTTTAAAAGCCATCAATAAGAAATATGGGGATGCATGAGGACTGGTTGTAAATGGAAGACATCTATCTGAGACAGAAGCAATCTGTCCATGAATGCAGTGGGCTTTCCCTAAGCCAGCAATAAGAAGAAATGGGTGTAAGGCACGGGAGACACATCAAAACATTATTTTTTAAGAAAGTTGAAAAAAATCTCATCTTTAAAAAGGATTCCCAAGGTAGAATTGTTTTCAAAATTTTCTATTTGGTCAACATTGCATGAATTTCTCATGGACTAATTATTGATTTAACTGGAAATATTAATGGGAGTACTCAGTAGGTACCATGGCTTGTTCTGGAGGCCAAAGTATAATCAACCGTACTTCAAACTTCAAGTACGGAAAATGGCGCAAACCTATTGCATATACCTTTAAGTACTTTGTAGTTTAGCAAGTGGTTTTGTGTACATTACCTTATTGAACTTCCAGAATAAATTCTGCAGGCATATAAAACAATCAAACCAAAGTTATCTAGGCAAAATGACTTCCTCAAAGTCATTCAGTTAATATATGGTATAGCCTAGATGTAAAACAGGTCATCTGCCTCTTAAATCAGTGCTCTTTTCACTCCATCACTCAAGTGCTTGTTATCTCAAAGTGGGTGGCATTAGTAGCTATAACACAGGCCATGATGTAGTGTTTGCTGTGTGACAGCCACACATCAAATGCCGGAAGAAATAAGAGGTTACCTGGAGGAATGAAGTAAGAAATTACCTGGAAGGCATGGCATTTCGACAAAGACCAAATATATGAAACAGAATTTCTGTCAAGAAGGAGCTCATGACCTTCTTGGTGCTTATGATATAGTTGATATCTGAAATCATTGCATAGCATAAACAGCACTAGGAATACAGAGAAAGTGAGATGATATCTGAGAAAGTGCCAATGGCAGATACAGTTAATAAATAAAGAAAAATAAGCAAGAGCCATAAACAGGAAATCTTCCTGGCACTGTAACTTGGAGAACTGGCCACTTGAATTGGAAGGTTGTCTGTATTATAGGATGGGCAGCAGCATCACATGCTGTCAGATCTAAGGTCTTGGGGATGAGCAGAGACCTGAGTGGAGCAGAAACGGAATTGAGGATTAATAATAGCTATTTATTTAATTATCATTTGGTTTCTCCTGAAATAACCACGCTAAAAAGAATTAACCAAATAAACTTTATGATACTCTAGTGTGAGGCTAGATTTAATTACTGCATTTTAATGGCTTTTCACTTTGTCAGGTACCTCAGGCTGGTTTTAATGCTGTCAAGTGGGAATTTTTAATGGATAAGGTCTTTGGATATTGTCAAGTTTTCTCTGAAGATGCTACTATCTAGGTGGCTATGTGAATACAGACTATAGTCAGTATTTAAAATATTATTTGTTTCTTCTAAATACAAAATAAATAGATGCCAATTATAGAGAATTTAGATAGCACTGACATTAAAATGCTTTGTAATGTTAAATTTTGGATATAAAACCCCACTGTTAAAATTTTAAAGTACCAAGTTTTAAATTGTTATTATTTGTATATAGTATTTATATACTTATTTGTATTTTTATTATAATTATATATGACATATGTCATATATACATATATGTAACATATATATCTAGGTATACATATATGACATATATAAACGTGTAACACATACGTGAGGCATATGAGACACGTGTACAAAATTATTTTATCTGTCATATAATTATAATCATGTACATATAACTTTATGTGTAGACAAATTACCTATTTATATATAACATATATAGTGTGTGTGTCTGTGTCTGTGTATACATATAAACAGAGAGACAACACATTTCACTTACATTGCCATTATACTATGTATACAGTTTTGTGTTCCACTTTTCTCCCCACTTAACAATTGTGAAAATTGGAGTGTATTTTGTAACCCTATATATTAACCTCATCTCTTTCATCAGTCACCTTCTCTCAGGCGTTTGTGCAAAGGATGGTTTGCCAGACAACTGTGCCTGAGTCATTTCACTTTGCAGATGATTTTTGCTCTGCTTGCCCCCCTCTTGGTGCCACTGTTTTCTCTATGGAGGCTCAATAACTGGAAATCCGGGGCAAATTCCCCAGATCGAATTTAGACATCACTGTGCTGACCTCACCAAAGGGGTCATGCAGAGAAAAGTATACCCATCGATGGCCTTATCTACAAATTTTACTAAACATCACACAATGAACACTGTGCATGCTTGTACAATCCACTTTCCTAAAGGATGGAGAATGATCAGAGGTGATTAAGGCTCAGGGCACAAGAGGCAGGGTGGAAAATCACCTGGATGCTGAATAAGGCAATTCCTGGAATCTAAGGAAAAGAAAGAAAAATTAAAAGCTTTCTGCATCCTCATTGCTTTGATTTGCTGTACTGTCTTAAAAATACACTCTCTGACCCTGCTACTTCCTCTAAAGGACACAATACTTTTGAAGCAGCTACGGTTGTCTGGGGTAAATACCCAGGGTTCGTCTGGTGCCAGGAAAGTTTAGGACACGGACACACACGAGTTTAGGAGCAGAGGTTTAGTAGACAAAAGGAAGAGAAAGAAAAACAGCTCGCTCTCTCTAGTGAGAGAGAGAGGGGACTTTCAAGAGGAAAAGGCTGGCTGGTGGTGAATGTGCTAGATTTCATGGTCAGGTTTGAGGAGGTGGTGTCTGATCTGCATAGGGCTCACAGATTGGTTTGATGAAGTGTGACGCTTGCATAGGGCAGGGAAGGCTGGTCACCCCACCTTGATCTGATTATGCAAATAGACTTTCCCAGGCCTGTGCCATCTTGTCTGCTCCTTACTGTACAGGTGACTGACAGAGAAGAGAAGTTGGAGCCGCCATCTTGAGCATGTGTAGTCGTTAGTTCCTGCCGGCATTCAGCCGTGCAAACTCCCAGCTTGCTTGTCTGTCTGCAGCTCAGCTTTACAGGCTGCTCTTTGTTAGAAAAGGATTTGAGTCTGCTTTTCATTAAAAGGAAAACCTTACCGAAGATTTCCATACCCTCACTATCTGCCTAAGTAATTCTTCTTAACTCCTGTGTCACCTTCAGACATCATATTTCCCACAGTCTGTGCTGTGTGTTTTCAGAAATACACACTTTGAAGTGGTTTGAAGGTTCAGATGAAGAAGGGCCGGTGTATGTTTCTCAGAAGACCAGCTCTGCCTCAGGATAGTGAAGGCCCATATTTGGTACACTGTGAGATATTTACCAGTGTGAAAACATAAGCCTTTGCCTTTCTCATACTTCTGCAGTCTTCATGTGGGAAAAAATTAGATGAAAGTCACCTTGATACATTTAGGCACATGGACACATATACATACTCTATACAAATAATAATTCTCACATCAAGGACAAATCTAAATACATTTTATAAGAGGCCTTTTTTTTTTTTTCTAATGCAAATAATCCGTACAGCTTTCCTTACTCGATATCTAGAAAAAGCTTTCCATGGTTCTGTAGAAAAGTAACAGATATCGTCTCTACTTTTTACATCTTCCTCTACTTCAAGACATATTCAAGGCCTACTGATTCGTAAGAAATGAAGTCTAGTAACTATAATTGTGAAACAATTGGTGATACCTCCTGAAATTTCAGTTTTTCTTTACCTTGAGATAGAAAAATGTCTTAAGCATGGTATGTTTCCTTTCTGAGTGCCACTGTTTGCTTCATTACTCCACAACTGTTGACTCTTCATGTTTTTATCTCTCTTATTTATAAACCTATCAACCTTTAAGGATTCTTTCACTTGCTTCACAAAGAATCAGACATGTTGGAGCGTATAATAAGCTAAATGGCAAGAACAATGAACAAGCTTTCAACAAGTCTATGTTCTGATCTTTACTATTTCATTGATGACCTCAGGATCACTGGACAAATCACCTAGACTTTATGTACTCCAGGCTTGCTCTTTTCAAAATTATGGAGAAAAGCAGAGCAGTCTTTAAAATCCCTTCAAACACTAATCTATGGCTCCAGAAATATTTGAATCAGTAATTCCTAGCTCTGAGCCAGATTATTTCCAAATGCTTTCAACTATCTCTGATATGTAACAAATTATCAGCCATAAAAGGAATTGTTTTTGATTTTAGGTAGCATGGCATCTGTCGGGGTTATTTAAGACAAATAATAATTGTTTAAAGTAAAGGAAGGGGAGATAATTGTGGAAAAGTTGGTTATCAGTGAGTGCCTTACTGACCTCGGTCATTACATAGACGACGCTCTGTAGGTTTTCCATCACTTAACATTCGTTATTGAGCTCCTGTTATAAGCTAGGCACTGTCTTAGCACAAGGGATCCATTAATAATCAAAACATAATGGCCTCCATGCCAGAGATGTTAAATTCGAGGCTTAATCATTACAGAATAGACCAAGAGCCTTGTCAGTGCCAAGCTAGGGAAAGTATAATGCCCTCATGTGGGGGGAGGTATGAGAGTTTAGTCCTTATGTGGAGCTTGAGGGAGGACAGGGTGCAGAAAAAAGGAAAAAGATTCTTTCTATTAAAACAAAGTAAAAACTTGTCTAGCCCAAGCCTGAATAGATTTTATACTGCTTGCCTCGTTTTGGGCAACAAGATACCTGGCCTGAGCGATCTCACCTCTTAAAATATCTCTAAGTTACTCAACTTTTTGACTACATCCTAAAATTCTAACTAATGAACTTTGGCCTCTGTCACTATTTCTTCCTTAAAAGCCTTCTAAGTAGTTCTCAGATTTCATTCTGAGAGAAGTAATGCTAAAAGCCTTCCAACATGCTAACCTTTCATTTTCAGCTGCTATCCTCTCCCTCAGAGCAAAGATTACATAAGATACAGCACTCATGTTGAAATCCAGACTGTGGATGTATGCTCCAAAACAAAGTGTAGGTGTGCTATCATTTCTATTCAATATTAAACTGTTTCCAGACCACCATTGCCCTCACCAAAAATGACACAGTAGGAATTATAGGAGTAATAGATTAAATTTAAAATAATTGAGATTTGAGAAAGATGAAGAAAGAAATCAATAGTTAAAAAGCACATGAAATGACAATCGGATAAAAGTGAAACAGATGCAGATCCTAATATCCAGTCAACTACTATTACCACAGATTGGGTAAATTGTGTTACATCTTTGCACTTTAGTGTCTTCATCCATGAAATGAAACAGATCAGAAAATCTCTAGAGTCTAAATATATCTTTCTGGTATAGTTTAAGCAGTCTTATTGAGAGCAGATGATCCCTTGACTTTTCCAGAGCCACAATCCTCTAATTCTTACATTTCCTAGGATGTATTAATTCTAGAGATAAGAAAGCTAAGATGTGAATTAACCCCTTTTTTAAAGGACAGGAAGTACTTATATAATAAATACAGGATTTTTTTCAAGTACCTGAGCAAGGAAAACATGGTCTAAGCTTTTGAAGCAGGAGTGTCTTGGTCTCAGAGAAAAGAAAAGGGTTGTCAACAAAGATAGTTAAGAATATAATAGACAAATAAGAGTCTTGGATGGTTATTATTCATCTGATATAAAAGTATATATAGGGAACTTCTGATGATTAAAAATTAATATTTGATACTCTTACCTTCAAGAATAGAATATGGCAGGATTTATGGTAAGTCTCTTCTTATTATAAAAGGTGAAGTCTCTCTCTCTCTTTCTCTCTCACTTTCTCTCTCTCTCACACACACACACTCTCATCACCTGTTCTAAGGGATGCCAGCTTCTATGCCAAAACTGAGCTATAGTAAGGTCCATGTGGTAAGGTGCTGAATTTGTCTCTGGCCAAAGGCCAGTGATGAACTGAAGCTCTCAGTTCAACATTCAGCAAGAAACTGAAGTCTACCTACCAGCAGCCTCTTGATTGAGCTTAGAACTGAACTGTTTTCCAGTCAAGCCTTCAGTTGAGATTGCAGCCCAGATGACAACCTGAGTGCAACCTCATGAGAAACTTTCAATACAAATCATCTCTGTAAGCAACTTGCAGATTCCTGAGCTACAGAAAATAGGAAGTAAAAGAAAATTATTTTTATGTACTAAGTTTTGAAGCAATTTGTTAAGCAGGATTAATACCAAAGTGAACCACGGTCCCTCTCGAAGGGGTCTTCCACTTCTTTGGTGTCTCCATTTGCTTCAAAGTAAACAGACATTTCCAAGTCTGATCTCCAAAGTCCATTTTAACCTATTTCTTTCAAGCACGACACATTTTATACAACACAACATTTCTATACGTATTTCCTGAGTTGCAGTCTAACTGGAGCTAGGCTTTTCAATGGAATTATGCTTTTAGGATGCTGAGGCTTGGTATGTGGATTTTCCTTGGATTAAAGTAAATAAAGAAAAACAGGCAACCCTTCCCACCAAACTATTCAGCTTTTAAAGCACATTGCTTTTGCAGTATAATTTCAAGTTTAAATATACTGAGTCTGTCTGAAATGGAACTTTCTGAAATTGAGTTTGAGTTCTAGTTCCACTCATTAAAGTTGTGTGATCTCAGGCATGTAACATTCTCACTTCTAAAAAATGTGCGTCATATTTTGCTACATTAAAGAATTAATATATGGATTAAATCAGACAGTATGTGTGAAAACACTTAACAGTGCTTGATGTGTAGACATTAAATAACTTTCTTATCATTATTATTGTTATTCTCTTCCTTATTCATAGAAGATCACTGTGTTTATTTAATTCAGATACACTCTCTTCTTTTTAAAAATCTAATTGTACCTTTTTTGTTCTTCTCTAAGGGCACTTATTATATTTATTTGATTACAGTTCTTTCTACATTCTAATCATTTTATGCAGGGACGCTATAGTTTCTCTCTTCCCTAAACTGCCTTACATATAGCACAAAACTATAAGGAACACCACATGTGTTTGCTGAATCAAGTCAAACTGTAACCTTTAAAATAGTTTTTAAAAATAATATTGGCTTCTAACTTTTTTCCTAATATCTACAACTCAGATGACTCCAGGTAGATGGATATTTACCATATTCTTAATATCTCCATTGAAGGATTTCTCTGTTCCTACTAAGAGTAATGGGCATCTTAGGCTTTATAGTTAGATGTGATCTAAATATAGAGCACATCAAGCCAGTCCACTAATTGAGCTCAGTTTCTTCACCTTTATTTCGAGTCAAGATATTGAAAATCCCTTCCAATTCTAACTTCTGAAAGACACACTCTCCTTATGTATCATTCGTCTTTTGTTTGGGTTTAATCTGCAGGTAGACAGAGAGATTGACTTTTTAGTACTCCAGTCATTATGTACCATTCTGGTCTGTATAATAAGAAGGCATTTCCTTTTGGGCCAAATAAAATTGACTTTTTAAAATACTTGATTTGGTTTCTTTCCTTCGATTTTACAACTTGAGAAGTCTGATGTGAATTTAATGATTCACATAAAAGCCTAGTGTATTCATACAAAAACTACTTTTATGTGTGTTCTGGTTCCTGAGAAGACTGAAAGCACATGTGCTAGTCTGAGAAACAAAGAGAAAAAAAAAAATGACCATTTGAAAGGTAGTAAAGGTTTATTTTACATCCTAGTTGCATTTATGCCACTAGCTGTGATTACCTTAAAATCTTTATATATATATATATACACACACACACACACACACACACATATATATGATAATAAAAAGCAAAGTAAAAGTGTTTTTTGTCCCTAGCAAATTGTGATGTTTATTAGCCACATAGGTGTATTGATAAACTATATTAAAATCATAAATTTTTTGAGAGCTAAAAGAGAGCATGGGAATGATCTCATCTAGTCATTCCTAATCTGGGGTTGCTAAGGAGCTACTTTCAAATATTTTTAAAACCTAATATAAATTATCCAAGGATCTATGATATAAATACGCAATAAATTATTTCACAGAATATTCAGATCAGAGGAGTGAAAATAACAGTAGATGTTTGAGCTGGTACTTTCTTGCCCTGGTTTTTTTTTGTTTTTTTGTTTTGTTTTGTTTTGTTTTAATATAAACAAAGAAAATGAACCTTAATGGTTTATTTTCTCAGGGTGACTCAGAACACTGGTGTCAGGACTCATAAGCCTTTTGCAGATTTCCATTTAGTATTCTTTTCATCTTCCCTTCTGATTACAAATCATTCTGAGACTGAACTAATTGTCTGTGGTCTCACTGGTGAAAGCCTTATGGCTCTATCTATGGGCCAAATTGTACCCAGATAAAAGCTTTCAGAGAAGCAGACTCTTATTTTAGTTTCTGGCTTAACACTGTCATTTTTGAAAGTCTCTGTGATGGCCACTGCCATCTGTATTTTGGATCTGACTTCTTTGAGCTCTGTGTTATACCTGTGCTTTCTGTGCAATTAGAACCTGTCCAGTTTTGGTCCCACTTATTCACATTAAAGATCATTTTGACAATATTATTGTAATAATAACATTTACTGAATATCTACTATGTAATAGCTATTTTATTGAATACATTAGACATATACTTCATTCAAAGCTAATATCAACTCTGTGAGGTTCCAGTAAGTAAGATTTACATAATTCAAGTATTTGACCATGCTCGCTTAACTTCTAAGTATCAGATCCAGGGTTATTATTCAGGCATTATGGTTATAAAGCTGATGTATTCTCAGTCCAGAATGCAAAAAACTTGGATGTCAAAAAATCGGGTTTTTTCACCCAAATGGGAGCTGCAAGCTAGTCCTGCCTCCTATCTGTCATCTTAATCTCATTGTCCATTTGTGTTTATATAATCAAGATGAAGTTTCTTATAATTAAAAAATAGATAAAAATTGTTCTTATCATTTTCTCACTCAGCCTTTCCTCCTCTTTTACTAATTTACTGTCCAATATATGAGGACCTTGTCTAAGCAATGACCTACCTTTCCATCATGGCTTATCTATTTATCACAGCTTTGGAAAGATGCTCATAGAGCTGTCAGGTTGAAGAGGATCCAACAGTTTAACAATGTTTATCAATGGTTTACCAATTAATGGCTTACAATAACTTCATGAACATTTCATGAAAGGTTATTTGTATGTTAACAAGGGTAAAACATTAACTCAAAAGTATGACTCAAAAATAATAAAATTTGTGGGGGATAAAATTACAGAAATTTATATTTCAAGTGGGGGAAAATAGTTAACAGTTAACCCCAAGTCACATGATATAGGCAGTTTTCTCATTCCTGCTTACAGCCAGATATATATGAGGTATTGGGGAGAGAGGTATATATGAGGTGTTAAGAGAGTTTCATCCCATGGTACTATGTGTCTATATTCAGATTATCTGGGCTCTGGAACTTAGGTTTTATTTTTTGTTGTTAATTCATTCAATAATCCGACATTGGTTGAGAAGCTAATAATACACACAGAGCAACCTTAAAAGTTTATAGAGAGAAGGACGCAGTCACGATCCCTGTGCTCATAGAGTTTACAGATAGTTTCAGGTGGAAAACATAGACTGACTGCACACTTACATGTTAAGTAACTCACAGTTACACTTGTCAAATGAGGGGCTTTGAAAAGATAGACCAGAGGAACTTATCCTAGCCTAGGGTGTCAAGGAAGAGGATGGGAAACCACTGAAGGGTTTGACTGAATGAGTGACAAGAACCAGATTTGCATTTGATTTTGGATGTATCTTCTCAACCAACACCCTATTTACCCTCTTCTCTTTGTAGCCAAACTGCCTTAAGATTTTTCATTGCAAAATAATTTTTTTCTTAATTTTCCATTTACTTTGTAAACATTTCGTACTATGAAATGTACCATACACACAAAATGTATATCAAATCCACATACAATTTAAAAGTGAACATGGTTAAGATACATTACCATACCATAAGATATATTACCAAGATTACCCCCACCTTGGGATACTACAGTATTTTTGCTCCTCTACTTCCTACTTATCTCCTATATGAAACAATTCTGAATTTTATAAATGTCTTGCTTTTCTTTATTCTTTTACTAAATACAACTGCTTTCATCAGCAATATGTTGCATATTATTGCCTATTTGCAAACTTTGCAGATGTATGTGTCCATGTGTCTATATACACACATGTCATTAACATGTATATGTATATATAGCGTATACATGAACATATATAGCCATGGGCAATACAACTCTAAAAGAATTTAACAATTTGAAATAATTTTGCATCCAGATTACTTTGCAAGTATCTTTTACTTCTCATGCCAATCCATGAATCCATGATCTTCTTTTAGAAAAAAGATATATAGAATACATCAAAGGTTGGTAGATAAATGTCATATATGTGTATATTAATTAAAATATTATGCTAGGCATGTGTGACTTTTTAAATACACTGGTTTAACCAATGTTTTAACCTAAGTTACCAACTATCACATGGGATGAAATGTGCTCTATTATAAATGAATAGAATTATTAGCAGTGTGTCCATTTACCTTAAAACTAGCGCATACATTTGTGTTAAACTGTTTTTATGTTATGCCATGTAATATCATGGTATTAACGTGCTCATTTTTGATCTTAGAATTTTTCCATCTCTATTACTTAGATAAATTATTACCAGATTATTTTTTTTTAATTCTAACTAATATCTAGAGCAGAGTAGAAGTTCATTTGTCTACATTTGTCTAGAAATCTATAGACCAACTTCAGGATGGCCCTGAACTGCCTGAGGTTGTTTATGTACACGTATAAGTCTATCTATGGGTATAGTTGTAAGTGTAGTTGTAGAAATGAATATCATTCTTGCCACTCACTCTTTGTTCTTTACTCCATTTCAGCTCATTCTCCTTGATCCTTGTAAACACTTTATAATCATTTCTCCTTCCTGTTCCTCCCCTCAAAAAACTCGCCTATCAAGGATTATTATGCATAATAATTAGAATATCCAAATCAATTTCTCATAATCTGGGCCCTGATTGCACGTTTCTTCTGTAGTAATAATTGCCTCTTTGTGTTTCTGTCCATTTCTTCTCCTATAGTGCTGTCATCTTGCTTTGATGTCCACATAAAACTCTTGACAGGTTATATGAATCTAAAGAATATGATACCAAATTATCCATGAGATAACTTTTTTATTTTATTTTGTGACAGGGCCTCTCGCTCTATCACCCAGGCTGAAGTGCAGTGGCATGACCACAGCTCAGTGTAGCCTTGAACTCCTGGGCTTAAGCGATCCTCCTGCTTCAGCCTCCTAAGTAGGTAGAACCACAAGCACATACCACCACACGTGGCTATTTTTTAAAAATATATTTTTTTATAGAGATGGAGTCTCACTATGTTTCCTAGGCTGGTTTTGAACTCCTAGGCTCCAGTGATCCTCCCCCCTTGGGCTCTCAAAGTGCTGGGAGTATAGGTGTGAGCCACTGCACCTGGCATATATTATTTTTTACCTCATATTTGTTCTCTCATTTAATCTTCACAACAAGGAAATTGATAAGGGTCACTATTCCTGTTTTTACAAAGAGAAAAACAAAAGCCTAGAGAAATGTCAAATATTTTTATGATCAAAAATTCAATTACTGATACATCTGAAAATATATCCATATCTGTTACTATTAATCTAGGCCTAATTGCAGGCCTCTACTTAGCTTAGTGACTACGTAAAACCAAGTAAATCTCTAGTACTAGAAAAAACAATATGCTTGTAATAAGATAATCTAGATTTAAGTCTTGCTAAATACTAGATTTGTTACTAGCATTGCTAAATACTAGATTTGTTACTTTATTCAAATAACTTCTCTCTGGATCTTATCTTCTACGTTTACAAAAAGTAAAAATAAAAAAAAGAAGAAGGGAGAGGGTCATGTTTGAGTTGATCTTGTCCCTTCATGCTCTAAAGTATTTAATGGTTTGTTATTTATTGGTAATAATCATGCACACCGTATGAATAACTCTATCCTGCTCTCTGGCATGGTGGGTAAGAGCACTTGTAGTTCCTTGAAGGAAAGAAGGAAAAATCTTCTACAGAATGCCTCTAGGACGCATTATAGCCTTAGGCTCATAGGACCCCATATATAACAGCACTCAGCTTTGTAAGGAGCAAAGGAAACCAAATGACTTGGAACAGGATTTTGACATGCCTGTCTTCGCCAATCCCTGCTAAACTGCTGATGCTGTTTCTCCTTGTGAATCACTCGACACTCACTCAGTTGTGCCATCACCAACTGCTCTTCTTGGCAGGGCTCTCTGAGGGCTTCGCAGGCCACTGCCTATGATACAGTGCCAAATGGATTGTGGGATGGATGATTGACGATCAAATAAGCATCCTGCCTTGTGGCAACACAAAACGTAACTGTTATTATTACGTATGCAGCCTTTCAAAACACCATGTTAAATAGCCCATGTGAAAGGAAATTAAACAAATTACTATTAGGAGTTACTTTTAAAACAGATGAATTGAGGGGCCAGCGATGCTCACTTCTAATCAATCACAAAGGTTTTTCTCATTTCCATCTTTTTCATGCCTTGTTTAATTCAGTTACTCACCATTTAGTCATTAACTTGCTGCGAGAGCCTTCTTACTGGACTTTTTGCTCTTAGTCTTGTCTGTCTCAACCCATTGTTCACAGTACTGCTTTTTTCAGGAAGGTTCCCTATGTCCTTTACAACAAAATCCAGCTTGCTTGGCATTGCATAAAATACCTTTCCTGAAATAGACCCTTCCAGGCTCTCTAGCTCCATTCTTTGTCACATATCACTGCTCACCTTATGTGTAGCTCTGTCAGCCTATTGGTAGTTCTTTTGACAGAGGCATCCCTATTAATGATGAATACTTAAATGCAAACTTTTAATGAAATAAATCATTTACCTTGAAGAATGACAACTTTCTGATTGCTGCGAGGGTTATTTTTGGTAGAGCCTGAATGTTTGCAGTTGCTCTCAAACATGGAGCACATCTGAGAAAGAAATAATACATATTGAGTACCGCATTGGGCCAAATGATAGCCCTGCAAAAGATATGTGCATGCCCTAATCTTCAGAACCCCTGAATATTATCTTATTGCAAGAGTAAATATTTCTGTATGTCTTCATTTGGGTTGCTGTAACAGAATACCATAGACTGGGTGGCTTAAACAATAGAAATTCATTTCACACAAGTCTGGGGACTAGAAAGTCCTACATCAAATTGCATGCAGAACCACGTCTGATGAGGGCACTCTTACCGGTTTGCAGAAAGCCATCCTCTTGTTGTGTCTTCACGTGGCGGAGAACAGAACAAGCAAAAGCCAGCTTTTGTGTCTCTTTTTATAAGAACACTGGTATGGTCTGAATGTTTGTGAAGCCCTCATGAATGGGATTTGTGGCTTATTAAAAAAAAATAAAAATAAGCCCATAGACTTGCCTCACTTCTTCCACCATGTGAAGATGTGAAGATGCAGTTAAAAGATACCATCTGCAAAGAAACAGGCTCCCACCAGACACTGAGTCTGCTGGAGCCGTGCTATTGGACTTCTTATCCTCCAGAACTGTGAGATGTAAATTTCTGTTGTTTAAAAGTTACCTAATCTATGTATTTTGTTATAGCAGCTTGAACAGACTAAGCCAGGCACTAATCTCATTCATGATGCCTCTATCCTAATGACCTAATTACCTTCTGAAGACTCCATCTTCTAATACCTTCACAATGAGTATCAGGGTTTCAACAAATGACTTCTGCAGGTAGGGTGGCACAAATATTCAGTCAATAACATTGTATATAGTAAAATATGTGATTAAGATGAGGATCTTGAGAGTAAGATCTTATCTTGGATGATCCAGATTGATCCTAACGCCAATAACATGCAAACTTGTACAACAGAGGCACAGGGAGTTTTGAGATGAAGAAAAGAAAGCAATTTGCCTATTGAGGCAGAGACTGGAGTAATGTGACAAGCCAAAGAATTCCTGGAGCCAGGAGAAACTGGAAGAGGCCATGAGTTCTCCCCAGGAAACTTTGGAGAGAGCAAGTCTCTGCTGACACCTTAATTTCCAATTTACAGGCTCCAGAACTGTATGAGAATAAATTTCTGTTATTTTAAGCCACTGAGTTTGTTGTTACTTGTTACAACAAATTAGTGGCCACAGGAAACTAATACAAGCACTTTAGTGAGAAGCATAGGTAGCTAGGAGTGCACAGAGTCTAGCAGGCAGGATTAACTGAAGACTTGCAAAGCATATAAATAAGTGATTTGCCCAATGTCAAGTCTTCATCTTTACACTAAAGGTAACTAAGAGAGCATTGAGTCACACATTTTGTTTGGTAGATAGGAAAACTGAGGACCACTGAGGTTCCATGGCTTTTTACAGCTGTACATGTGGAGAGTGACAGGGCCATGGTGAGAGTTTATGTATCCTGAGAACCCCCAAAGCTCTCTTCATCAGTCATCAATGCCTGTCTGTTGGAAATGGCAGCTTTATTCACTGTAACTTTATTTGTAATCATAAAATGTTGAAACATGACTAGGTCTCCACAATAGAAAATTGGTTTGGATAAATTATATTACATCCAAATGATGGGATACTGGTAAGCCATTAATATATTCCAGTTATTCAAATGGATACTATAGAAATTTAAGAATATATACTGAAACAAATGTATGATATATATCAGAGAAAACAAGGAACTCACAAAAGACTATCGTGGGTACAATTTTCTTTTTATAAAGAAATCATTTAAAAATTTACCAAATGTAGACTTGAAAGGTCATACACCAAAGTGTTAATTGTAGTTGTTTGTGATAATAAGGATTATAGATGACTTCTTTAAAAAAATTGTTTTATAATTTTTCTGTAATAAATACATATTGATTTTACAATTAAAATGATTTTTTTTTTTGCTTAAATTTCAAAGAACAGTCATTGTGTGCCAGTCCCTAAGGTGCTGTTCAGGTGACCAGACACAGATATCTAATCTATATTGTAATTAAGAACTAGGTTAGGGGTTTGGGATTCAAGGCTATCACAAGGCAGAAAGTACACTAAGAGTGAACAACAAAGAAGCAGGAAGAAATGTGGATGGAGACAGTGAAAAGGGGATGCAGATGCAGATACACTGGCTAGAAGATGGAAAGTTTATAGATAGACTTTGGATCTCTACTATGTTAGCTAGCTTAATTTTATGATTTGCATTGCCATTATTAATTGTAACATATGGATTATTTTGAAGACTCAAAGTTTTCCTCAGTGTGAGATCTCAGACAAGGCAGTCTGTGGAACATCTGGGCAGTATAGCCTGAATATCGTAGAGATAAACTTTCCATTAAGACTGGAGTCAGCTGAAGCCTGACCTACTAGAGAGGGAATGCCTGGTGATGAGAGTAAAGAGTTAGGAGAGATTTAACCTGAGAACAGGAGAAGATTCAGGCAAAAAGCAGGGGTGTGTATAAGTCTATGTCTCTATTTGTGTGAACATCAGTCCTTGAACAATCCCACTGGTCTTAGAAATTTAGGGAGATTAATTTTTCAGTGACAATGGACTTTTGAACAAAGAGAGAAAAGAATAAAAAACTCCCCTATCTGACACTAGAATGATAAGAAAAGTAAATCTTTTAAAAATTAGTGATGTTTTATATCTTGTCCTGTAACAAGTTCTAGCTGTGGTTACAGATGAAACATCATTATTCACAGCACCTTTTGGGGAGTATAAATTACTATAACCTTCCTGAAAAAAAATTTGACACTTTTAATAATTTGTCCTAAAATCTTGAGGAAATAATTTGAAAGGTAGCAAAAAAATTGTGTATAAATATGTCATTCCTGTGGTATTCCTAATATTGAAAACCCAGAAACAAATTAAATGTCCAAAATTAGATGAATGATCAAGTAATATATAATACATACATAAGATAGACTATTCTGTAGTCATTAAGAATCATATTTATAAAGAATTGAGTGAAAAAGGAAAGACAATAAATTGTAGATACATTACATTAACTATACATAATTTATATACATACATGAACATTTTACACACACACAATACTTTGAAGGACATTTTTCATTCTGCAAGTTTTAAAAAATAAATTTATGCATGTCACTTTTCAGGAACATATCTACTATGTAATTAGATATATCAGTACTGTCATATACATCTTTCTCTTTGCAAAGTAATTAACATCTTACTTTCTTGATATCAAAAGTTTAAATTATTGCCTTTTAGATATAAACTATTTTAACTGTGATGAGATAATAACTCATTGTAGTTTTGATTTGTATTGCTTTGATGATCAATGATGTTGACCACCTTTTCATATACCTGTTTGCCATTTGTATGCCTTTTTTTGAGAAAAGTCTATTTAAATACTTAAAGGAAATCAGTATATCTAAGAGATATCTACACTCCTATGTCTGTTGCAGCACTGATAGCAATAGGTAAGCTTTGGGAGCAACCTAAGTATCCATGGGATGAATGAATAAATAAAATGTGGTACATATACACAATGGTGTACTATTCAGCCATAAAATGAAGGAGATCCAGTCATTTGCAACAACATGAATGGAACCGGAGATCATTAAGTGAAACAAACCACACACAGAAAGACAAACATCACATGTTCTCACTTCATTGTGGTCTGTAAAAATCCAATCCATTGAACTCATGGACATAGAGAGTGCAAGAATGGTTACCAGAGGCTAGGAAGGGTAGTGGGTAGTTGTGAGGGAGATAGGTATGGCTAAAGGGTAACAAAAATAGACTAAATAAGACCTCCTATTTGACATCGTAATAGAATGACTATGGTCAATAATAACTAATGGCATATTTTAAAATAACTTAAGAATGCTATTGGATTGTAACTCAAAAGGTAGATGCTTGAAAGACAGATACCCCATTCTCCATGATGAGCTTGTTTCACACTGCATGTCTGTATCAAGATATCTCATGTACCCCATAAATATGTATACCTACTGTGTACCCACATAAACTTAAAAAAATCAAAACATTAGCAACTTCAGATTATATAGAACATATAGATACAGACTAATTGGAAAATTGGGGACCAGAAAATATTAAAACAATATTTTTTTATGTATGAAAACAATGGTGTGTACAGATAGACCTCACTTGTTTCTTCTGTATTTTAGCAGCACATAGAATATTTAGTTCATTTATAGGTAATTTTCTGAATGGTAGAGGAGTTCACTGTTGTTCTGGATCCATGAAGAGATAAGAAATAAAATTCACAAAGCTTATTCACCATTATCAAGTCAACTTTATCCCTGGGATGCAAGGCTGGTTCAACATATACAAATCAATAAACATAATCCATCACATAAACAGAACCAATGACAAAAACCACATGATTATTTCAACAGATGCAGAAAAGGCCTTCAATAAAATTCAACATCCCTTCATGCTAAAAACTCTCAATAACTAGGTATTTATGGAATATATCTCAAAATAATAAGAGCTATTTATGACAGATGCATAGCCAATATCATACTGAATGGGCAAAAGCTGAAAGCATTCCCTTTGAAAACTAGCACAAGACAAGGATGCCCTCTCTCACCACTCCTATTCAACATAGTATTGGAAGTTCTGGCAAGGACAATCAGGCAAGAGAAAGAAATAAAGAGTTCAAATAGGAAGACAGGAAGTCAAATTGTCTCTGTTTGCAGTTGACATGATTGTATATTTAGAAAACCCCATTGTCTCAGCCCAAAAACTCCTTAAGCTGATAAGAAATTTCAGCAATGTCTCAGGATACAAAATCGATGTGCAAAAATCACAAGCATTTCTCTTCATCAATAGTAGACAAGCAGAGAGCCAAATCATGAGTGAACTCCCATTCACAATTGCTACAAAGAGAATAAAATACCTAGGAATATAATTCACAAGGGATGTGAAGGACTTCTTCAAGGAGAACTACAAACCACTGCTCAAGGAAATGAGAGGACACAAACAAATGGAAACAAATTCCATCCATGCTCATGGATAGGAAGAATCAATATCATGGAAATGACCATACTGCCTAATTTATAGTTTCAATGCTATTCCCATCAAGCTACCATTGACTCTCTTCGCAGAATTAGAAAAAACTACTTTAAATTTCATACACAACAAAAAAAGAGCCCATATAACCAAGACAATCCTAAGCAAAATGAACAAAGCTGGAGGCATCATGCTACCTGACTTCAAACTATACTATAAGGCTACAGTAACCAAAACAGTATGGTACTGGTACCCAAACAGATATAGAGACCAATGGAACAGAACAGAGGCCTCAGAAATAACACCACACGTCTACAACTATCTGATCTTTGACAGACCTCACAAAAGCAAGCAATGGAGACAGGATTCCCTATTTAATAAGCTGGGAAAACTGATTAGCCATATTCAGAAAACTGAAACTGGATCCCTTCCTTACACCTTATACAAAAATTAACTCGAGCTAGATTAAAGACTTAAATATAAAACCCAAAACTACAAAACCCTAGAAGAAAACTTAGGCAATACCATTCAGGACATAGGCACGGGCAAATACTTCATGACTAAAACACCAAATGCAATTGTAACAAAAACCTAAATTGACAAATGGGATCTAACTGAACTAAAGAGCTTCTGAACAGCAAAATAAACTACCATTAGAGTGAACAGGCCACCTACAGAATGGGAGAAAATTTTTGCAATCTATCCATCTGACAAAGGGCTAATATACAGAATCTACAAGGAACTTCAACAAATTGACGAGGAAAAACAACTCCATCAAAAAGTGGGTGAAGGATATGAACTGGCACTTCTTAAAAGAAGACCTTTGGAGGTTCCAAGATGGCTGAATAGGAACAGCTCCAGACTGCAGCTCCCAGTGTGAATGACACAGAAGACGGGTGATTCCTGCATTTCCAACTGAGGTACTGGGTTCATCTCACTTGGGCTTGTCAGACAGTGGGTGCAGCTCACGGTGCGGGGTGGGGCATCATCTCACCTGGGAAGCACAAGGGGTCGGGGAATTCCCTTTCCTAGCAAAGGGAAACCGTGACAGACGGTACCTGGAAAACTGGGACACTTCCACCCTAATACTGCGCTTTTCCAATGACCTTAGCAAATGGCACACCAGGAGATTATATCCCGCGCCTGACTTGGAGGGTCCCATGCCCATGAAGCCTCGCTCACTGCTAGCACAGCAATCTGAGACCGAACTGCAAGGTGGCAGTGAGGCTAGGGGAGGGGTGTCTGCCATTGTTGAGGCTTGAGTAGGTAAACAAAGCAGCCAGGAAGCTCGAACTGGGTGGAGTCCACCACAGCTCAAGGAGGCCTGCCTGCCTCTCTAGACTCCATCTCTGGGGGCAGGGCATAGCTGAACAAAAGGCAGCAGAAACTTCTGCAGACTTAAATGTCCCTGTCTGACAGCTTTGAAGAGTAGTGGTTCTGCCAGCACAGACTTTGAGATCTGAGAATGGACAGACTGCCCCCTCAAGTGGGTCCCTGTGCCCCGAGTAGCCTAACTGGGAGACATCTCCCAGCAGGGGCCAACTGACACTTCATACACCTGGGTGCCTCTCTGAGATGAAGCTTCCAGAGGAAAGATTAGGCAGCAACATCTGCTGTCCTGCAATATTTGCTGTCCTGCAGCCTCCGCTGGTGATACCCAGGCAAACGGGTCTGAAGTGGACCTCCAGCAAACTCCAACAGTCCTGCAGCTGAGGGTCCTGACTGTTAGAAGGAAAACTAACAAACAGAAAGGACATCCACACCAAAACCCCATCTATACATCACCATCACCAAAGACCAAAGGTAGATAAAACCACTAAGATGGGGAGAAATCAGAGAAGAAAAGCTGAAAGTTCTAAAAATCAGAGTGCCTCTTCTCCTCCAAAGGAACGCAGCTCCTCACCAGCAACGGAACAAAGCTGGATGGAGAATGACTTTGATGAGTTGAGAGAAGAAGGCTTCAGATGATTTGTAATAATAAACTTCTCCGAGCTAAAGGAAGATGTTCTAACCCATCTCAAAGAAGCTAAAAACCTTGAAAAAAGATTAGAGGAATGGATAACTAGAATAAACAGTGTAGAGAAATCCTTAAATGACCTGATGGAGCTGAAAACCATGGCACGAGAACTACGTGATTCATACACAAGCTTCAGTAGCCAATTTGATCAAGTGGAAGAAAGGGTATCAGTGACTGAAGAATGAATGAAATGAAGTGAGAAGAGAAGTTTAGAGAAAAAAGAATAAAAAGGAACAAAAAACCTCCAAGAAATATTGGACTATGTGAAAAGACCAAATCTACATCTGACTGGTATACCTGAAAGTGATGGGGAGAATGGAACCAAGTTGGAAAACACTCTTCAGGATATTATCCAGGAGAACTTCCCCAACCTAGGGAGGCAGGCCAACATTCAAATTCAGGAAATACAGAGAATGCCACAAAGATACTCCTCGAGAAGACCAACTCCAAGACACATAATTGTCAGATTCACCAAAGTTGAAATGAAGGAAAAAATATTAAGGGCAGCCAGAGAGAAAGGTCGAGTTACCCACAAAGGGAAGCCCATCAGACTAACAGCAGATCTCTCCCAGCAGAAACTCTACAAGCCAGAAGAGAGTGGGGGCCAATATTCAACGTTCTTAAAGAAAAGAATTTTCAACCCAGAATTTCATATCCAGCCAAACTAAGCTTCGTAAGTGAAGGAGAAATAAAATCCTTTACAGACAAACAAATGCTGAGAGATGTTGTCATCACCAGGACTGCCTTACAAGAGCTCCTGAAGGAAGCACTAAACATGGAGAGAAATAACTGGTACCAGCCACTGCAAAAACATCCCAAATTGTAATGCTAGGAAGAAACTGCATCAACTAATGAGCAAAATAACCAGCTAGCATCATAATGACAGGATCAAATTCACACATAACAATATTAACCTTAAACGTAAATGGGCTAAATGCTCCAATTAAAAGACACAGACTGGCAAATTGAATAAAGAGTCAAGACCCATCAGTGTGCTGTATTCAGGAGACCCATCACATGTGCAGAGACACACACAGAATCAAAATAAACGGGCTGGGGAAGATCTACCAAGCAAATGGAAAACAACAAAAAAGCAGGAGTTGCAATTCTAGTCTCTGATAAAACAGACTTTAAACCGACAAAGATCAAGAGAGACAAAGAAGGTCACTACATAATGGTAAAGGGATCAATTCAACAAGAAGAGCTAAGTATCCTAAATATATGTGCACCCAATACAGGAGCACCCAGATTCATAAAGCAAGTCCTTAGAGTCCTACAAAGAGACTTAGACACCCACACAATAATAATGGGAGACTCTAACACCCCACTGTCAACATTAGACAGATAAACGAGACAGAAAGTTAACAATGATATCCAGGAGTTGAACTCAGCTCTGCACCAAGCAGACCTAATAGACATCTGCAGAACTCTCCACCCCAAATCAAGAGAATATACATTCTTCTCAGCACCATGTCGCACTGATTCCAATATTGACCACATAGTTGGAAGCAAAGCACTCCTCTGCAAATGTAAAATAAGAGAAATCACAACAAACTGTCTCTCAGACCAAAGTGCAATCAAATTAGAACTCAGGATTAAGAAACTCACTCAAAACTGTGCAACTACATGGAAACTGAACAACATGCTCCTGAATGACTACTGGGTACATAACAAAATGAAGGCAGAAATAAAGACATTCTTTGAAAACAATGAGAACAAAGACACAACGTACCAGAATCTCTGGGACACATTTAAAGCAGTATGTAGAGGGAAATTTATAGCACTAAATGCCCACAAGAGAAAGCAGGAAAGATCTAAAATCAACACCCTAACATCACTATTAAAAGAACTGGAGAAGCAAGAGCAAACAAATTCAAAAGCTAGCAGAAGGCAAGAAATCCTCAATAAAATACTGGCAAACCAACTACAGCAGCACATCAAAAAGCTTATCCACCATGATCAAGTTGGCTTCATCCCTGGAATGCAAGGCTGGTTCAACATACGCAAATCAATAAACGTAATTCATCACATCAACAGAACCAATGACAAAAACCACATGATTATCTCAATAGATGCAGAAAAGGCCTTCAACAAAATTCAACAGCACTTCTTGCTAAAAACTCTCAATAAACTAGATAGTGATGGAATGTATCTAAAAATAATAAGAGCTATTTATGACAAACCCACAGCCAAAAGTGTACTGAATGGGGAAAGACTGGAAGCATTCCTTTTGAAAACTGGGCACAAGATAGTTATGCCCCCTTTCACCACTCCTATTCAACATAGTGTTGGAAGTTGTGGCCAGAGCAATCACACAAGAGAAAGAAATAAAGGTTATTCAATTAGGAAAAGAAGAAGTCAAATTGTCCCTGTTTGCAGATGACATGATCGTATATTTAGAAAACCCCATCATCTCAGCCCAAAATCTCCTTAATATGATAAGCAAATTCAGCAAAGTCTCAGGATACAAAATCAACGTGCAAAAATCACAAGCATTCCTATACACCAATAACAGACAAACAGAGAACCAAATCATGAATGAACTCCCATTCACAAGTGCTACAAAGAGAATAAAATACCTGGGAATCCAACTTACAAGGGATGTGAAGGACCTCTTCAAGGAAAACTACAGACCACTGCTCAACGAAATAAAAGGACACAGACAAATCGAAATAAAAGAGGACACAAACAAATGGAAGAACGTTCCATGCTCATGGATAGGAAGAATCAATATTGTGAAAATGGCCATACTGCCCAAAGTAATTTATAGATTCAGTGCCATCCCCATCAAGCTACCAATGACTTTCTTCACAGAACTGGAAAAACTACTTTAAAGTTCATATAGAACCAAAAAGAGCCCACATTGCCAAGACAATCCTAAGCCAAAAAACAAAGCTGGAGGCATCACGCTACCTGACTTTAAACTATACTACAAAGCTACAGTAACAAACAGCATGGTACTGGTACCAAAACAGAGAGATAGACCAAGGAAACAGAGTAGAGCCCTCGGAAATAATACCACACATCTGCAACCATCTGATCTTTGACAAACCTGACAAAAACAAGCAATGGGGAAAGGATTCCATATTTAATAAATGGTGCTGGGAAAACTGGCTGGCCATATGTAGAAAGCTGAAACTGGATCCCTTCCTTACACCTTATACAAAAACTAATTCAAGGTGGATTAAAGACTTAAATGTTAGACCTAAAACCATAAAAACCCTAGAAGAAAACCTAGGCAATACCATTCAGGACATAGGCGTGGGCAAGGACTTCTTGACTAAAACACCAAAAGCAATGGCAACAAAAGCCAAAATTGACAAATGGGATCTAATTAAACTAAAGAATTTCTGCACAGCAAAAGAAACTACCATCAGAGTGAACAGGCAACTTACAGAATGGGAGAAAATTTATGCAATCTACCCATCTGACAAAGGGCTAACTATCCAGAATCTACAAAGCATTTAAACAAATTTACAAGAAAAAAATCAAACAACCCCATCAAAAAGTGGGCAAAGGATATGACCAGACAGTTCTCAAAAGAAAACATTTATGCATCCAACAGACACATGAAAAAATGCTCATCATCACTGGCCATCAGAGAAATGCAAATCAAAACCACAATGAGATACCATCTCACATCAGTTAGAATGGCAATCATTAAAAAGTCAGGAAACAACAGGTGCTGGAGAGGATGTGGAGAAATAGGAACACTTTTACACTGTTGGTGGGACTGTAAACTAGTTCAACCATTGTGGAAGACAGTGTGGCGATTCCTCAAGGATCTAGAACTAGAAATAACATTTGACCCAGTCATCCCATTACTGGGCATACCCAAAGGATTATAAATGATGCTGCTATAAAGACACATGCACACGTATGTTTTTTGTGGCACTATTCACAATAGCAAAGACTTGAAACTAACCCAAATGTCCATCAATGATAGACTGGATTAAGAAAATGTGGCATATATATACCGCAGAATACTATGCAGCCATAAAAGAGGATGAGTTCATGTCCTTTGTAGGGACATGGATGAAGCTAGAAAACATCATTCTGAGCAAACTACCGAAAGGACAGAAAACCAAACACCACATGTTCTCACCCATAGGTGGGAATTGAATAATGAGGACACTTGGACACAGGGTGGGGAACATCACACACCGGGGCCTGTTGTGGGGTGGAGGGAGTTTGGAGGGATAGCATTAGGAGATATTCCTAATGTAAATGATGAGTTAACGGGTACAGCACACCAACATGGCACATGTATACATATGTAACAACCCTGCATGCTGTGCACACGTACCCTAGAACTTAAAGTATAATAATAATTTTTTAAAAAGCTCAGATAGGAAAAAATTTAAAAATAAAAGAAGACATTTATGTAGCCAACAAACATATATAAATAAACTCATCATCACTGGTCATTAGAAAAATGGAAATCAAACCCACACTGAGATACTACCTCATGACAGTTAGAATGGCGATTATTAAAATGTCAGGAAGCAACAGATGCTGGCAAGGCTGTGAAGAAACAGGAATGCTTTTACACTGTTGGTGGGAGTGTAAATTAGTTCAACCATTGTGGAAGATAGTGTGGTGATTCCTCAAGGATCTAGAACCAGAAAAACCAGTTGATCCAGCAATCCCATTACTAAGTATATACCAAAGGATTATAAATCATTCTACTACAGAGACATATGCACACATATGTTTACTGCAGCACTATTTATAATAGCAAAGACTTGGAACCAAGCCAAATGCCCATCAATGATAGATTGAATAAAGAAAATGTGGCACATATATGCCATGGAATACTATGCAGCCATAAAAAGAAATGAGTTTATGTCCTTTGCAGGGACATGGATGAAGCTAGAAGCCATCATTCTCAGCCAACTAACACAGGAACACAAAATCAAACACTGCATGTTCTCACTCATCACTCATAAGTGGGAACTGAACAATAACACATGGACACAGGGAGGGGAACGTCACACACTGGGGCCTGTTACAGGGTCGGGGGCAAGGAGAGGGAGAGCATTAGGACAAATACCTCATGCATGCAGGACTTAAAACCTAAATGACAGGTTGATAGGTGCCGCAAACCACCATGGCACATGTATACCTATTTAACAAACCTGCACGTTCTGCTCATGTATCCCAGAACTTAAAGTAAAATTTTAAAAAAATCAAATTTCCCCACATAAATATGTACAGTTACAATGTGTCAGGAAAAAAAAAACCCACTTATAAAAAAAAATAAAATTCAAAAACACCATAGCTGATATTCCCAAGAAGCTTGCCTTAACACTCATGCACAAAGTCAACTGGGAAAGTTTTGCATTTGAGATGCAATTCCCTGAAGTTCAAATGATGATTTGTGTCTTTACCTTCTCATGGGGTCTACCAGGCATATACCTGGCATATAGAGGGTATTGCAGCTTGTGTCTGTGGCCTACTCCAGAGACATACTCCACACTTTTGTCCCCCAACACCTTGCTAAGACAACTTTGATTTTATCAGCTAACCACTCTCTTCCACAGGGCTCTGTGCTTTTTACAAAAGTCTGAACCAGTAGACAAATCTCTATTTGTCTAAATTAATTATTGTAATAACATTAAGAAAGGCAGAATAAAAGTTCAAAAGTATGAGTCCTTCCAGACACATTCGAGATACTGAATTAACAAACCCAGAGCCACCTTGAAGCAATCCTACCTTGTTTTACTCTTTATTATATGCAGTAACAAAGCCCTTGTGTGGTTTAAATCCTTCTGAGTTGAGTTTTCTGTTACTCAAAGCTGAAAACATTTCCATTGATAGAGAAGGTAAAGAAAATGTTTGTTGAATTGAATTCACTTAGAAATACCATGTGAGATTCATAATTAGATACAAAGGGCTAGAAGACAAGGTAAGAGACTTACTCAGGGGCCTGGTCATGCAGAAATTTAGGATCTGCATCAAAGCTTTGCAGTGATGAGAAGCTTTCAGTGATTTTGAACAAGGAACTAATAATATTTGATTCTACTATTTTAAATTCATTTTTTATGCCTTCAAAATTGTTTCCTCTACCCTATTACAAATAATTCTTTATATGTAATAAAGCTGTTTTGCTTTCATTCTTTCTATCTTTTCCCTTAGCCATTTGTCTTCTTATTGATCTACAATTCTTATGATTTTAACATTAATGCTATTAATCCAGCTCTGAACTTTTGACCTTCTTTCTCTTCTATGTTTTCTTCTATTTGCCCCTTGGCTTTGTTTTATGCTTTTCAGGGCTTTTAGTCTCTCCAAAAAGAAAACTCTTTTAAATGTGTGGAGTTGGGGCCAGGGCTACATTTACTGAAGTGGATATAAATAAAATTGAAGAATCTCTTTGCAAAGTAAATCATTGGTCTTGAATTAATATTTCAGGGTAAATTAAATTTCCATACTTAAGATAGACATTTGGAAAGGCTGACCTACAAGTAAATATGTTGTTTCCCATTATCTCTTTTTAATAATGTGGAACCTTTAGATTTTTCTTTGAAGGTATGAGTTTGCTAGTTTTGCAGTTGAGTGAAATTTGGAATTTCGGTAAAATATAATTTATTTGAAATTGAGATGCCCTTTCCCATCCATTTTCTTTCAATTATGCTGTGATTTATCTAATGTTCTCCAAAATATGCCTGCTTAAACATTTAAGCAGTGTTTATCAAAGACTTTCTAGACTTCGTTTCTTTGATCAATTGAAATATAATTGTCTGCATCACATGAACATTTGGTTTCAAACTTGTTAGCTATTCTATATTTGGGAAATTATAAAATTGTGTTGTTGAACATTAGTTGAATTATAAAGCATTCAATAAGCATACTGATGTGATAATATCAGTGGGAAAAATCCTTTTCCATGAAGGCTTTGATTTATTAAAGTTCAGTGACTTGATTAAGAAATGAGACACAGGAGACAATGACCTGACTTTCAGTGGACTAGGATGTACCTTATTATCTTCAAATACTTTATTCTCCTTTTTCTGACCATGAGGTTTTAGCAGTGGTTCTTTCCTGTAGTCTGAAGTGTTAGTGGGAGAACGATCCTTTTTAACATTTTTTCTAGACTGCAAAGGCAAAAATAACAGTTTTCTTCTCTCCTTATTTTAAGGGTCATAAATTATCTTTGTTTTGTTTTATCTGAGAACCCCCTGCTGATCAGCTTCTAGAAGATAGAAGGCAAATGTTTTCTAAATGAATTCATATATTCTCTGCTAAAGTACATATCAGTAGAGTTATAGTAAGATTGTCCCATCTTTTCCTTTTTGTTTTATTTACTTACTTATTTATTTATTTATAATGAAGTCTTGCTTTGTCATCCAGACTGGAGTGCAGTGACACAATCTCAGCTCACTGCAACCTCCACCTCCCAGGTTCAAGTGATTCTTCTGCCTCAGCCTCCCAAGTAACTGGGATTACAGGCACACACCATCATGCCTGGCTATTTTTTGTATTTTTGATAGAGACAGGGTTTCACCATGTTGTCCAGGCTGGTCTCAAACTCCTGATCTTAAGTGATACACCTGCCTCTGCCTCCTAAAGTGCTGAGATTACAGGCATGAGCCACCACACCTGGCCTGATTGTCCCGTCTTTTCTAGCGGAAGCCCAGAGCACAGTTGTGTTACTTCAACAACACAATATGTTTATTCATTTACTTACTCACTGATTATTCACTATATAAGACCCTGTGATATATTTTAATGTGCCTAATCTCATTTATACTTTATACCAATTTGTGAAATAGGCCTCACTGTTATTCCCATTTTACAGATTAAGAAATAAGAAGCTCAGAGCTCAGAGAGATTGTAGCTTGCCTAACATTTTACTGCTTATTTGGTTGTTTAAAACATTCATTCTGAAACCAGGGAGCACAAAGCGATAGACAGTTTTGAAAGAACAAAATGAAGGGCACCTTCAATAGTATTAAAATGATGAACAAAACACACAAAATGCAGGAATGAGATAAGTCCCCAGGAACATTGATTTTATTATCTTGCCATGCCCTAGCTCATGAAACAGGCTTTTCCAAAAGCCATGCCCTGCGCAGTCTTGTGCTCAGAGAAAACGGTACAACTGGGAAATCTACACACATAATTTTTCCCCTTCACTTCCATACTATCACCCTAGACCACACTTGCCCATCTTCATACCAAGATTATAGCTGGTACCTGTCAAATTATCATCTAGCTATCACTGTTTTCTCATCTCAATCCATCTTACATTTAGTTGCCAAATAAAGTTACTCTACATCAAACATCTGAAATACTGCTTTTAAAGAAGTCTGAATAACTTCTTGGCCCGAATAAAATACTTGAACTGTTTGGAGAAGGGCTTTGTAAAATTTGTTGTTAAGTAGAAAGAATGGGTCATCATTGCTGTGAAAAATGATAGCATCACATTTCTCTTAAGTGACCAATTCTTTTAAATTTTTATTCAGCCCTGAGTAAAGTATAGGTATTAGATTACATAATTGCTCGTAAATAAAATACAATCATGGCATGCTCTTTTCTCCTTCCAATCATTTCTCCAGAGCAAGAATTACCATTTTAAAAGGCAAATAATTGTTACTTCATTCCACTGTTTAAATTTCTTTAACAGCCTCTGGTTTCTCTCAGCTCTCACTCAAATGGACACACATGGTCTCATTCCCAACTTTTCCCTCCTGTCTCATCATTTCATAGATCTTTTTTTTTTTTTTCGTTTCCTGTAATATTGCTCTCCAGTACTTACCATTCACCCAATTGCCACAGGGATGATGCCCATGCTGATCTTACTGCCAGAAACCTCTTAATACCTTCCCTTTCCTCTTGGTCTAGATAATTGTTGTTCATTCTTTATATGGCAACTGAATCCTCCTATCTTCAGGGAAGCCCTGACCTCCTCAACTAGATCAAATTCTCCTATTATGGACAATATTTATGTACTCAAACTCTCCTTTATTACATTGACTGCAGTCGCAAATTTAGAATTACAAATGTAACTATTTCATTGCCATCTTTCCCTGATTAGACTATAAGCTCAAAGACGGCAAGGACCGTGACTGTTTTAGTACAATTTTATCCCCAAGCTTAATGCAGTCCTTGACACAGAATGGGTTCTCAGAAAATGTTTTCTCACCATATGGATGAAAGGTTTGGCTCACTGTGTTGATTACTGAGGGGTTAATAAACAATGCTGTGTAGAGTGTGTTGCACGCAAGAGTTCAAAATATTAGTAACTGAATGAATACATGAATAAATTGAATGATTTGTGAGCCAATTATCTACTTCTGAATTTGTGGTTCACGTATCATTTTAGTTTAACTGTTGAAACCATACATTTACTACCTTAGAGGTCCTCTTTCTTTCCACTGATAACTGAAAGGATATGAGTAATTTCTATTGTTAACCTATAAAATCCTAATGAATTCAGAAGATATGATATATAGTGTATTATACAATATGTTCGAGAGGCCAAGCTAAAGCATTCAGGGAATGTCGATCTTTCTATATCCTAATTCCATTCCCACTTTATATAGTAACTGCTTAGTGCTCAGAGAGGTGAAGGACTTGACTGACCCAAAGTCACAGAGTCTATGATTCTGGCACGAGGCAAACAGAAAGCTCTTGAGTCTATAACTGATAGAGTTTTTGAGCTTACTAAACATCTGCAGGGTACTGACACATTAACAGTGCTTTTATTTCTCACTTTACCTGTTCTACATTTAAACGTATAGTCTAATTGCTGTAAATACAGCATTTCTCACCAGTAATAAATTAAAAACCTTTGGCAAACTTCTCTTAATTGATGCTTTCACTCCCTTGTCTACTGTACTACCCTGAAGGGAGTGATTTTCAATAACATTGCTTTCAGTGTCTTATTTGTCTTACCTAGAAAGGAAGGCAAACAGTCCTCATATTTTTAAAGGAATTTAGATTTTAAAGAGACACTATGGATCTGTTCCAGAAACCATATTTTAGAATGTATTTATTATATGGCTTTAATTACACCTCTAGAGAAGACTGAACAATGCAACACAGACAGTTCACAGCATAAATTATTGTTACAATCTTAATAGCATGACAGGTGCACAAGGAAAATATGTTTGTTCCTTCTTTTGAGATTAAATTTACTAAAATATCTACTTTTGAGATTATATTTACTAAAATTTTACTAAAATGGAAAATATAATAATCTAAAGTCATTCAAGCAAAATTTGATGTCTGAAGTTTCACTCAAGCCTGAAGTTGTCACGTCTTCTTTCCATTTGCCTCTTCCTTGAGTTTTTCATCACTGGCATTTTTACGCTGGATTTTGCCATATTAAGTCCCTAAATGGCAGTGAAGTGTACTTCAAGGAGCTTGACTGACCTCACATGCCTCGGGACTTTCCCTTCCTTGGGGCCTCAGTTTCTCTCTCTATATGGGAAGACTGGGTTGAAATAATTTATGTGGTTTCCTGAAACACTGCTTATCTGTTATGTAATTTAACTTTTTCTTTAAGAAACAAGGTTAATTTATATGGAATATTAAAAAAGTGGATGGGATACAAATCACATTGACATTATCATTAAAACTATGCACCAGTTTTTTACAGGGCTAAAATGTTGATTTATTAATGTACTCTTTTGTCCAAGAATTTATAATTTGGGCAAGTATTTTTGAAGGAAGGCAGAGACACCAGGTTTCATATATCGTGGGGAATTAAAGGGTGAACTAGACTGAAGCAAATGGATGAAAAAAGTAGAATGTGGTAAATCCAGGTGTGTTTTGCATTACATTCTTACCTCCCACCCTGCTTTGTTGTTCCTCATCCATTTATTCCTCTTAGTAATCCTTTTATCCTGTGGCCCCTGGTTACTTTGTTCTATCCCATAAATCCAAAGTCTTAGGTACAATAGATGATTTATACCTATTACCCACAAAATGATGAATGGTCTACGTTCCCTTTCTCATGTTCAAATTTCACGTGTTCTTTGATCCTTCCACCATAGGCCCCTTTGCTCAGTTTCCAAAAATAGCAAGTAGATCCTATGACAAATATATTTATGTTGTTGATATTTTAATGAGATGGCTAGATTTACTACTTTCTTAACATTTACATTTAATAGTGGATGGGTGGGCTGAAAGAATGGCTGCACTTCTGCTCTCTAACCCCAGATAGAAACTGTAAGAGAAAAGCTTCAGGCCAAGTAGAAGTGTTTAAGCACAAGCTGAAAATGGAGGATTTAAGGCAGCTAGGTTTTAGGGCTCAGTCTTAAATCATGTAAAGACTCACATCAGAACAACTATGACATTTTACACAAAGTTGGTCAGAAGGCTTAGTCTTAAATGTGACATATGCAATGGAGATCTAACTATCTGTCATCTATCTGTCTATCTATCTATCTATCATCTATCTATCATCTATCTTTTTGTTTGTTTGTTTGTTTGTTTGAGACAGAATTTAGCTCTTGTTGCTCAAGCTGCAGTGCAACGGCAAAATCTCGGCTCACTGCAACCTCCGCCTCCTAAGTTCAAGCGATTCTCCTGCCTCAGCCTCCCGAGTAGCTGGGATTACAGGCGTGCACCACAACACCCAGCTAATTTTTTGTATTTTTAGTAGAAGTGGGGTTTCACCATGTTAGCCAGGCTGGTTTTGAAATCCTGACCTTAGGTGATCTGCCCGACTCGGCCTCCCAAAGTGCTGGCATTACAGGCATGAGCTACTGTGCCCTGCCTATCTATCTATCTATCTATCTATCTATCTATCTATCTATCTATCTATCAATCATCTATCTATCTATCTATCTATCTATCTATCTATCTATCTATCTGTCTACCTACCTACCTATCTACCTATTTGAGATGAAGTCTCGCTCTGTTACCCAGGCTGGAGTGCAGTAGCACAATCTGGGCTGGCTGCAAACCCCTCCTCCAAGGTTCAAGAGATTCTCATGTCACAGCCCCCCAAGTAGCTGGGATTACATATGCATGCCACCATGCACAGCTAATTTTTGTATTTTTAGTAAAGACAGGATTTCTCCATGTTGGCCATGCTGGTCTTGAACTCCTGACCTCAGGTGATCCACCTGCCTCAGCCTCTCAAAGTGCTGGGATTATAGGCGTGAACCGCCATGCCTAGCCAGATCATTATATTTTTACACTTTTAAAATGTATTTCCATATCTTGAAAGTTGTATTGACCCATCATTGTCTCTCTCTCTATATATATATGTGTGTATATATATACACACACACATATATACGTATATATTATATATATGCATATATATACACATACACATATATGTTTTTTAAGATATATAAATATATCTTTATATATATATTTAGTGCTTCAGTGGAAGAACAGAAGCCCCCTAAAAAAGGGCATCATTTCACTACTTTGACTACTAAATTCTGTTTTGTTTCTTATCAGAAGAAGAGCAATCTTGTCAGATTACTTAAAAGAAAAGTTCGAGCTTGCAGTGAGCTATGATCGCACCATTGAACTTCAGCCTGGAAAACAGAGAAAGACCCTGTCTCTAAAAAAATTAAAGTAAATAAATAAATAAAACAAATGGGTCACTCACCAGGAGCTTCTTCTTAACTCACCACCCAAAGTCTTTCAGGCTGAATATGGTGTGAGGTTGCTTTGGGAACACTGGAGCTACTGACAAACTTTCTCACAGCCATGAGCACACACAGTATTTTCAGGCAACCTCCATTCCCATTGGTCTGTGCTTGTATATCACTTTTGCCAAGGAATATTAAGAATAAACTGGACTCCTTGGGGCATCCACACATGGGCTAGACCGAGGGGGTGCAGAGAGCTAGAATAGCCTCACTGAAGCAGTACTCAGGGATCCCAGTGCCCTCTTCGTGCATGCCAGGGATCCAAAAGGGAGGCAGAGGTGCTGGCCGAGGTGGACTAGAAGGACCTGGGTCAGAATAAAGACACTGTGTTGGAAAGGACCTTGAGACCCATGGAAAAGGGACAAGATCATTGGCTCCAGTAGAGACTAGCTGTTTTTCATGACACACTTGACAACCCCTGACATACCTCACAGTCAGCCCAGTAAACAGAGTAAGACAAGACCTTGAGTTTAAAAGATCACAGAAAATACGGGGGATACCACAGGGCATAGAAGATAAGAGAAAGAAACTACTACCATGAGGTCACTAAAGCCACACCTTTCTCCTATACTCAGATGCAATTTGAAAAGGAGAATAAACAGAGAAGAACTTTGAATAATCAAACAGTGACCCAACTGCACACAGCAGAGGTTGGTTAGTTAAAGAAATGCCTTAAATTATTGTCTCAGATTAGCACTAAATTACTGGCATGAGCTAAAATTTAGTCCCATCTACCAGCAGCTCCCCATTAGTCAGGGGTTCATGAGAAATAACATATGAATTATAGAGAAATAAAGCAGCTATCTGTTCCTTGTGCATCTGAGCATCATACAAATGATGTGCAGCCCAACTGCCCATGTTTTTTCCTCATTGATATTTTCTACAGAAGTTTGCAGGTTCAACTAGTGCTTCCTGAACAAAAAATATAACATCTTAGGCTCCCATTTGTCTCTCATCTGAAAAGTTATTTAATCATGTGTGTCTATAAGATAAATTAATAAAGAAATACCCTAACATAGGTAAATGGTACTTTTCTGAGGGGCAGAGATTGTATTCAGAATTTCCCAGTACCTTTTCACCAAATACACACACACACACACACACACACACACACACACGTGCAGTATCCAGAAAAGTTTTTGGTACCTAGTAGGCATTTCATTGCTATTTGATAAATTGTGTGGGGTGACTACACATTGGCCTACAATGAACATTTATGCATATTGGGCAAAAGCTTTCAGAGACTTGCTTGGCAATGAAGGCGTATGCACACTGTAGTTCTCTGAGTTTTTGGAATTACTTAGATGTCCTTAGTCTGGTAAGAAATTTTCAGGGATATGATTAGAAACAAGATCTTGATAATTTGTTCTTACACAAATTATCAATATCAATAGCCCTTGGCATAAATATCTAGGTTTTATTATGGGACACTTTCTTTTGGTTCATTCTTTTGAAAGAAAGACTGGTTTAAAATAATGCTCAATGTCTGTCTGTCTCTGCTGGTGATAATTACCTTATATTCTTTTAGCATGTGGGTTATAATTTATAGAACTCCTTTCTACTATAGAATAAAATGATTGGACTTTGTATTTGTTCCCCAATCCAAGCCTCACTGACAATTTCTAAGCTACATAAATATTTTCCAGGACTCTAGAAGCATAAGGAAAGAGATAGAGGAAAGGAGAAATGAGCTATAGAACTCTAGAGCCAAAGGCAGAAGAGTTGACAATGAAAGATAAAAGTTAAAATGTATGAAGATTTGATTGTGCTAGAAAATGTGCCAAACACTATCATTTATGTATAAGGCAATCAACAGGTTTTCAAAAATGCAGGCTTATCATTGGAAAATAGGTGCCAAGTATTATTTCCTAGATTGCATCTTCTGGTAAACAGGAGAGTCACTGATGGAGGGCAGGATTCGTAGGGCCTTCCCAGGTTTGGAGGGTTCTGGGGCCCTGGGCTGCAAAAGGCAAAGAATGTACTGGAGGTGAGTGTGCCCGTTTAATGGGACAAAAACAAAGGATTAAACAATCCAAGGCCAAGAAAGGAGAAAACAATGACCTAAGACTGTAAGAAAGAATCTTGCTATCTTAATGTCTTCATGTTGTCTCCATGTTTGTTATTATTATTTTTTTGGCTTTCCTCCTAATTATGAATCCTTTACAATTAAAAGGTGCAGTGGATCTGGTTTTAGTGGCAATATAAGATGGGGGAAACCTGGTTAGTTTGTGCCTCACTCCTTAGAAGATGTGGCTTGAGTAAAACCCTTGGGATAAAGTGGCAGTAGTTACTAGCAAAAGATAAGTACATGACAATGTCCTCGATCCCAGGGTCTGAGAGAAAAAAAGTGAAGTCTAAGTGGGTTTGAGAAACAGCTTTGGCCTCAAGCAATAAAAGGACCTGCAAGTACAATATCGTGAAAGGCTAATTTCCAGTTCAGCATCTAAAAAATGATATTCCCTAAATTCTCTTTTAGCTGTATCTGTATCATGATGTAAAATGTCTTTTTCTTGTCTGAGAATTTGTAATCTCATTGTTCTTTCAGTGGAGTGAAACTCATAGGTAAATGTTAAGCTACAGGGCCCATGTATGAGTGATTCATTTCTGAATTCTCAGAGTTTAGCAAGTACCAGAGGCATTGTGAATAATGAAGAAGAAGTGAATGAATATTGAATGATAACTATGCCCCTCATCTCTCTTTTTCCCTAATTAATGATTAAAAACAGTCCTCAACCCATGAAGATGGGCTTGATAGATTCCATCGCATGCTTAGCTTTATGATTTTCCTCTTCACGCTTGCCTATTAAACATTCAGAACTGTGCTCTCTGGTAGTGTATTTTCTGAGCTTGAATTTAATAAACCCATTCACACTATGAGAAAAAATGAGTGAATGGGCAATTTCATTTTACATGATGAGTCATTGTAAAACAAACAAGAGAAAAGCCTCTGGTAGCATTTCATGTAAGGGAAGAGAGGAGATTCTGGCAATATAGGGAGCTCATAGGTTCTCTGGAGCCCTCTAGTCTCATACCGTGCAAATGGTCCTGATGCAGGTGAAGCAACCCTAAGAAGGACTTCTCAATGAGGGGAGCAAAGCGTCTTTTAATGAGCTTATGAACCACCAAATTCATAGTAGGTTCTCTCTTCCCACTACAGAGACAACATCCTTTTGCCACAGCCCAGTGCCTTCACTGTGATACTTTTGCCACAACTTAACTGGGGCAGAGCACTGTAAATATGTAGATATTTTATTTCAGCTCTCCAATGACCCCAAACCAGTTCCTATTATTAATAATTCCTGTAAGGTTTATCTCTGGAGCATTCAAGAAGAAGCACCATGACTTCTACAATAAGAAAAGACCAGGCTGCAGATTTCTGCTCTGAATTATATCCTGAGCTTCTTCATTATTTACTGAGATTCCTGAAATGCAAACAACCAGAGTGTTATCAGGCAAAGGCAGATCCCCTGAGCCTTTTATCATTCTCGCTGCAATTTTGCATATTTCCTTTATAACCAGACAGCATACCAAATGAAGCTAGACTCTTTAAAGGGAAATGAGGCAATTGGAATGTCAATTTTATTTAGTAATATATTGTAAAAACTAAACAGCATATCCAGCTGATTGACAAAATCCATCCAACTGTTAAAGGCAAAACAAAACTATCTCAAGAGGTACAGTTATGCAGATCTTGCTTTTACCTACAGGCAGATATTTAAAGAGAGAGAGACACACACACAGAGAATATTGAAGCAGAATGCTACATATGGAATTGTCCAACTAATAAAATTCAGAGAGAGCGAGGAACTCAAAAGCAGGGATATCATGTCATATTTTCTCTCTTCTTCTTCAAAGAGCCTTTTAGCTTCTTCCACAGGCTGTCTTTTCTCTTCAGTTTCTTTTCCATCAAGGATGGCATGGACTCCTTCTTGCGAATTTCCCTCACTAAGCCATGAAAAGCATCATCAATACAGAATCTGAGGGCTGCGGAGGTCTCAAAAAAACCACAATTATATTCTTGGGCCAGATTCAAGCCTTCTTCTGTAGAAACCTAAGGAAAAAACAAATACTATTTAAAAGAAAGAGAAAGACTCTTCAATTAAAAATATGTTCTCTACTAGAGCTGTGGACCCCAGTTACATTTAAAATATATAGCAATGTGAGAATTTGTTTTAAGAGAGAATCCTAGAATTTTAGAATTTGAAGGACAAATGAGAAGTTAGAATCCTTGAAAGGATGACTGATTTAAAAATTGAACTAGAAATCAGCTCTCTGGAATTCAAAAAAGCAATATAGCAAAGTGATCAAAGAATAGCTTTATATTAAATCTGCTTTGTTTCAAGTACCAGCTCAACTACATTTCAGCTTTGCAAACTTGGGTAAATTTTTTGACTTTTTCCCCCCAATTTCCTCAGTGTAAGATATTAATATCTACCTCAAAACCTCTTTGTTAGGGTTGAGTGAGATCATCTAGAAGAGACACATGCTGGGCACATGTTTAAAGCTCTATAAATGTTAGTTGTTATTATAGTCCAGAACTTTCACTTAAGAATAAGTTGAAGAGATGGAGTTATCATAAAATTAAAAAAATAATAATCTGTCAAAAGAAAATGAAAAGCAAACACCACCATTACGGGTAAATAAGCCTCTCTCTAGCCAAATATTCCGGAGCAGGTTTGACTCTCCATAAGTTTTGGTGTCACTTATCCAGACTGTGGTTCATGCTGTTGTAATGGATCTCTAGAGATCATAGACTGACTGAGGCCAGGGACCATGTCTGTCTCACTTATCATTCCTTTAGTATCTACTACAACTCCTGGTGCCTACATCACCATTAGAAGTATTGGAAGAGTTTAAAGAATGATCAACAAAATTACCCAAGGTTGAATAAATATTAAGTAAAATATAAAGATAAATTATACACATATATTAGCACAGTGGATTCTATGTTCCTGTAGCTGGTACTAACATTCCTACTCAAAATTTAGTGCTCCCATGAAGCCCTACCAGATTATCAGTCCGGAATCCTGAGTTACCAGGACTCTGAATAATAAATAGACCTCCTAACTCACCCATTTTGGATGTGTGGTATAACTAAGAAACAAAACAAAACAAAACATACACCACACACACAACTTTATTCTTTTAAGTTGTTGACATTTTGCGATTGTTGCAATCAGGGCAGAAACCAACTTTTAAAACTGTTACAACACATCATATGGTTAGTAAGTGGCTGAGCTGGAGTGTAAAAATCTATCAAGTTTATCTGATCCCAAAGACAGGTTCTAGATTGATCTCACTACTTGCTGTTAAACAGAGATGAGTAGCTTGTTACATTTTAACCCTATGAGATAAAACATGACTGGATTCTCTCTCTTTTTAAATTTTTTTTCATTCCTGCTGGGAAACATACCAATTTTTTTTTAGCTCATTTCTATCTTAAAATAACTTAAGAAATGCAGTGAAAACAATCAACTAAAGCTAATAACATTCTGAATTGCCAGCAATTAGGCAAAGTTGTTTATTAAGTAACTTCCCTGATTTTCAAGTTATCACAAGTGATAATCTTACCAAATGGTATGACACTGTATAACGTGGGTTACCATTTATTTTTCAGTCACCTGTAAGAATTTTCCCCACCCAGAAGCTAATAATGCATATTTTACATTTTTTATAGCAACACAACAGTTCTGGAATTATTTTCTATATTTATTGGCCTTCATTAGGTTACACTCATATTAATACAGCCTAAATGCCTCTGTGACTTGCAAAATATTTTTTGTTTTGTTTTGTTTTGTTGCTACACTGCTTTCTAGCAGCCAAGGAGTAGATTTTTGGCAGCTCAGCTCCAGGCTGTCAGGTGGGTTCTGGTATATTCCTCTTGTCTTCTTATTTTGGGACTCAGGCTAAGAGAGACCCTCTTATCTTGGAAATGATATTCCAATACTATAGAGAAGATGCACAGGAGGCAGAAATTATTTTAACTATATCCCAGGGGCCAAATGACACATGGAGAAACGTAAAGTCAATGAGGCGGGACATATGCTCAACTCACATTGAAGCATGGCCAGAATGGAGAGAAAACACAGAATTTCAAAAGAATCATTCAATTGATCACAGTTAATATAAATGCATTACAGTCTCCAACTTTAAAAGACAAAGACTGTCCAACCAGATTTTACAATAATCACTTGCAGTTGCAGTACATTATATGTAAAAATATAGAAAGTGAAATTTGAATGGAAATTTACACATGAAAAAAGCTGCTATAGTTTAAATATCAGACAAAGTAGACAGTAAGTAAAAATAGAGCATTATTTGAGCAAAAGGGAAATATTTTATGATAATAAAGGAAGATATTATACTAATTAATTATTATGTACTAAAAATATAGTCTCAGTTTAAATTTTAACAGTTGACAAAATAAAATCCAAAAGTTTAGTGGGATATTTTAATGTGTCTCTCTCAGCAATTGAAAGAACTGGTAACAATCCTATTGACACTGCTCCACAAGATAAAGAGAGAATCCTCTCTCCCTAAATCATTCTATGAAGCCAGTATCACTCTAATACCAAATCCAGGAAAGGACATAACAAAAAAAGAAAACTACAGACCAATATTCCTGATGAATATAGATGCAAAAATCCTTAACAAAATACTAGCTAACAGAATCCAACAGCATATCAAAAAGAAAATCCACCACAATCAAGTGGGTTTCATACCAGGGATGGTTTAACATATGCAAGTCAATAAATATGATACACCTCATAAACAGAATTTAAAACAAAAATGACATGATCATCTCAGTAGATGCAGAAAAAAAGTTTGACAAAATCCAGCATCCCTTTGTGGTTAAAACCCTCAGAAAAATCGGCATAGGAGGGACCTGCTTTACTGTAATAAAAGCTATCTATTACAAACTCACAGCCAATGTAGTACTGAATGGGAAAAAGTTGAAAGCTTTCCCCCTGAGAACACAAACATGACAAGGATGCCCACTCTCATCCCTTCTATTCAACATAGTACTGGAAGTCCTAGCCAGAACAATCATACAAGAGAAAGACATAAAGGACATCCAAATTGGTGAAGAGGAAGTAAAAATGTTGCAGTTTGCTGATGATATAATTGCATACCTAGAAAACCCTAAAGACTTATCCAAAAAGCTCCTAGATAAATGAATTCAGCAAATTTCAGGATACAAAATTTATATACACAGATCAGTAGGTCTGCTATACGCCAACAGCGACCAAGCTGAGAATAAAATCAATAATCCGTTTTACAATAGCTGCTAAATAAATAAATAAAATACTTAAGAATATACCTAACCAAGGAGGTGAAAGACCTCTACAAGGAAAACTACAAAACACTGTTGAAAGAAATCATAGATGACAGAAACAAATGAAAACACATCCTGTGCTCGTGGATGGGTAGAATCAATACTGTGAAAATGATCATACTGCCAAAAGCAATCTACAAATGCAATTTCCATCAAAATACCACTGTCATTCTTCACAGAACTAAAAAAAAAAAAAAAAATCCTTAAATTCATATGGAAGCAAAAAGAAGAGCACATAGCCAAAGAAAGACTACGTATAAAAAAGAAATCTGGAGGCATCACATTACCTGACTTCAAACTATACTATAAGGCCATAGTCACCAAAACAGCGTGGTACTGGTATATAGGCGTATAGATAAACGGAATAGAATAGAGAACCCAGAGGCCGGGCGCGGTGGCTCATGCCTGTAATCCCAGCATTTTGGGAGGCCGAGGCGGGCAGATCACAAGGTCAGGAGATCAAGACCATCCTGGCTAACGTGGTAAAACCCCGTCTCTACTAAAAATACAAAATATTAGCTGAGCGTGGTGGCGGGCGCCTGTAGTCCCAGCTACTCAGGAGGCTGAGGCAGGAGAATGGCATAAGCCCAGGAGGCGGAGCTTGCAGTGAGTCGAGATCGTGCCACTGCATTCTAGCCTGAGCAACAGAGTGAGACTCCATCTCAAAAAAAAAAAAAAGAGAGAGAATAGAGAACCCAGAAATAAAGCCAAATAGTAACAGCCAAGTGATCTTTGACAAAGCAAACAAAAACATAAAGTGGGGAAAGGACACCCTATTCAACAAATGGTGTTAGGATAATGGGCAAGCCACATGCAGAAGAATGAAACTGCATCCTCATCTCTCACCTTATACAAAAATCAACTCAAGGTGGATCAAGGCCTTAAATCTAAGACCTGAAAACATAGAAATAATAGAAGATAACACTGGAAAAATCCTTCTAGACATTGGCATAGGGAAAGACTTCATGAGCAAGAACCCAAAAGCAAATGCAACAAAAACAAAGATAAATACTTGGGACTTAATTAAACTAAAATGTTTCTGCACATCAAAAGAAACAATAAGCAGAGTAAGTGAACAACCCACAGAGTGGGAGAAAAGCTCTGCAATCCCACAGAGTGGAAGAAAACCCACAGAGTGGAAGAAAATCTCCACAATCTATCCATTTGACAAAAGACTAATATCCAGAATCTACAAGAAACTCAAAGAAATCAGCAAGAAAAAAAACAAACAATCACATCAAAAAGTGGGCTAAGGACATGAATAGACAATTCTCAAAAGAAGACATACAAATGGCCAACAAAAATATCAAAAAATACTCAACATCAATAATGATCAGGGAAATGCAAATCAAAACCAGATGCAATATCACCTTACTCCTACAAGAATGGTCATTATCGGAAAATCAAACAATAATAATAGATGCTAGCATGGATGTGGTGAAAAAGGAACACTTTTACACTGCTGGTGGGAATTTAAACTAGTACAAACACAGTGTAAAACAGTGTGGAGTTTCTGTAAAGAACTAAAAGTAGAAGTACCAGTAGATCTAGCAATGCCACTACTGGGTATCTATCCAGAGGAAAGTAAGTCATTATACAAAGATACTTGCACATGCATATTTATAGCAGCACAATTCACAATTGCAAAAACACAAAACCAGGCCAAATAACAAGTGGATAAACAGACACACACACACACACACACACACACACACACACACACACACCATGGAATACTACTCAGCCATAAAAAGGGACAAAATAATGGCATTTGCAGCAACCTGGATGGAATTGGAGACCATTATTCTAAGTGAAGTAACTCAGGAATGGAAAACCAAATATTGTAATTCTCACTCATAAGTGGCAGCTAATGCACTATGATAATGCAAAGGCATAAGAATGATACAATGGGGAAAGGGAGGTAGGGGGATAAACAGCTACACATTGTGTCCAGTGTACACTGCTCGGGTGATGAATGCACCAAAATCTCAGAAATCAACATGATAAAACTTACTCATGCAACCAAATACCTACTGTTCTCTCAAAACCTATTGAAATAAAAATAAGAAATAAAGAAAAAATTAATAGGCAAATATTCAGTAAGGATATAGGAGACTTGAACAAAACAAACTCAACTGATCCAATTGACATATACAACATGCTATAGCTAACAAATGAAAAAGTCACATTCTCTTCAAGTTAACTTGGAACATTTATAAAAACTGACTTTATCCTAAAGTGAATCTCAAAACATTGCAAAGAATAAAAATTACAACATAGTCCCAAATAAATGAAAATGATCTAGAATTAAAAAAAAAACTCTACTAAATTCCCAAATATTTGAGAAAAAGTATATATGTAAGTAGTCAATAGGTCAAAAAAGAAATTACACAAACATTTTCAAAATATTTGAAACTAAATGCTAGTGAAAATGTACTGTATCAAAACCTGGAGGACTATCTATAGCTTTATTCATAATGATGCTTATAGCATTACAAGCATGTTTTTAAAAAGCATAAACACTCAAGTTTAATGATCAAAATATCAACTACAAAAAGTAACCAGAAAGCTCAACAAATTAATTTAAAGAAATTAAAATCAAAGAAATGATAAACATAGAAATAATTAAAAAAAAAAAACAATTATGCAATAGAGAAGACGAAATCCAACATGAATTCTTTTTATAAAGATGTCAAAATTTATAAAGCCCAGGCAAGACAGATTAAGAGTGATGAAGAAAAATAAGTCATAAATAAACAATATTAAGAATGAAATAGCATATATCACTTCAGATACTACAAACATAAAAAAGATAACATGTGAACATGATGTTTGTCCCAGTATATCAGAAATATTCGGTGAAGGAGTAATTTCTACCAAAATATAATTTTCAAAAGCTTAAATACAAAAAAAATTAGAAATTCTATATTGTCCTAAACATTACACAAAAAATTAAATTTGTGATTAAAACCTTTTCTACAATTTAGTCTCTATGACCAGAGAAGCCTTCTTCAATGAATATGTGTAGATGTATGCAACAAAGACATGCAAATTGTTTACAGTAACATTATTCACAATAGCAAAAGCAAGCAAACAAAAACACTGAAAGCAACACAAATCTTATTACCAGGAGATTTGATAAATAATTTGCTATATATTAATACAATGTGATGCTGTTAAATATAAATAAATGGCATAGTATTATATACAACTTAGATAAATCTTACAAACATAACAATGCTGAGTGAAAGAAATCAGACCTAAGAAACATTGTTAGTAAATTTTTAATTTTAGTATAGTTTTCTATTTACAGACTATGGCAACAATAATTCCCATTTACCCCACATCCAGTTCTCTCTATTGTTACATTAACACGTTACACAATTACATTTTTCGAGAGTTTAAAAACAGAAAAACTATTGTTTAGTGTTAGGAGTCAGTATAGTGTTTCCTTTGGAAGGAGATACAAGAAAGTTTTCTGGGCGCCTTTAATAATCTTCCATTATTAACCAATATGGTGATTTTAGGTGAGTTCATGTTGTTTTAATTTATAAAGCTCTATACTTATAATTTGTCTGCTTTATATGAAATTGCAATTAAACACTCAATTAAATAAATGCATTGTAAAACATGCAGCACTCCCTTTGAATTTGGAGCATAATTTTGTACTCCAGTATAGTAATATTTCTGTAGCTAAATATTGCAACATTCACAGCAAAAAAGGATATGTAAGATCTCCAAATCAACTCAAATCACATCAAATCATGCTTTGTCACAAAAATGAGTTGGATCTGGTTAGGTTATGCTAACAAATACGTTAAGAAAGACTTTTATTTATCATATTAGTTTGGATTTTTATCGCAATATAACCAATCAGATGACAAATTGTAGACTTGTATTAGTTTTGGGTGCGAAGGTTCAATATCATAAAGATAATAAATCATTTCAAATTAGTGTATAATTTCAATGAAAATACATTAAAACCCTGAAAACTTTTGAATCATAGGATGTCATACAATGATACTAAAATTCATACAGAAGAATAAAGGCACAAATAGAGAAGAAATATTTGAATTCTAATAAGAAGGAGGTAGGAAGAAGAATAGTAACAATAATGTTGGTCTCACCTGATTAAGGCCATCTGTAAACCTATAATGGTCAGGCAGTGGGGCATTAGTTAAGGGTTAGACAAATAATCTTATTACAATGCAATAGAGAACCTGGAAAAAGATCAACATATCTATGAAAGCTTTTCTATTATTAGGATATCATTCCAAATCAGTGGAGAAATGAAGATGTTCTCAGTGGCACCCTGACATTGAGTTACCATTTGGATTATTTTTGACCAAGACGTATAGACGTTATTTCTATCAACATAGAAAGATAATTTTTCTTTAAGAAGAGTAGAAGTAGAGAAGGATTGAAGTTAAGTCTTTAGCTAAATCCATAAATTTTTTAAGTATTTGAAAAAGATATGTTTAGTTGTATATATATAGTACATATATAGATGTACATATATAGATATACATATGCATATTTTATACAAACACACACTTACATTTATAAAATATGTTATAATGGTTCAAATGCAAGCATCACAAATAAATCATTAGGGACTTCAAAATTCAGTTAAAATTCCAATGTGATAATCAAGCTCGACTAGAAATAAATTTAGTAAACAAATCCCATGCAAATGTTCTTGTTGGAATGATATACAGCAAAACAGCACCTTTAATAAATGATATAACTGAATATTTTATTTTTTGTAGGAGGCTGAAGTATATTTAAACTGTGCCTACTCATTACTTTGATACGTAATATAGCAATCATGGACCACCTAATTCAAAGCATAAAATGTAGTTTGCGTATGATCTTAGATTTATTATCAAAATATTAATTCTGTGTTATCTAATGGAAGAATATCATGAATTTTCACATTTGCTATAATATCTAAATGGAAATTAAACTTAGTAAAACATTTAATCTTTTCTATATTTCCTTAAAAATTATTATTAGATCAGTGACCTAAAGTTTTTATGTTTTAAGAAAAATACCAAAGTGAAAGCATACTTTAACAATAAAGTTTTATGTTTCAAGAAAATACATTTTCAGGTTTTAAGAAAATTTCATGTCATACTAATACTGACAAACCATACATTTGTCATACCTATCTTTGACCCTTGAAATTTATATGCCATAAATTTAATGCAAGAATTTGAGTTCAAACATGTCAAAAAAACAAGCCCCAAAATATTAATTTTTATATATTTCTTGGTTTTATTCTTTCTATTATGGTCGTTTTGAAGGTCCATTTGAAGGCCATATTGCAACAGCATCATAGGGAGTAATTTTTAGGACCACAACAATCCACTAGTGGTGGTCTGACTGGTTTGGAACTAGAATGTATTACGAGAAGTAACAGCTTCCATATTAGAATTGAAAACTAAGGTAATTAACATATTCTTTTAGCATAAGATATCTTGTCTATCTGAATTTTAAGTAAAATTAAATTTTAAGTAAAATTAAATATTGAATATTCATCAATATTCATCTACTTGATATAGTAACTCCTAAGAAAGAAGCACAATGGTAGAGAGGACTTAAATTTTCTTATTTTTCAAATGAGGAGTTTCAGGCTCAGAAAGGTTAAGCAGTGGTTAAGAAATGGTTCAAGGTCACACATCTAATTAAGTAAAATGTCCATCAAGTTCTACTATCTTCCATTAAGCACCGCTTCCCTTCTTTCTTGCTGTCTCTCATGGGGAAACATTTACAGTTCCCTGTGCTGAGATTCTATACATATTTAGTTGATCTGATGTGAGGTTTTACAACTTAAGATCATTCTTAAATAGTAAACAAATAGCACACAATATTTTATATTGCACTTACATGAAAAGTTAAATTTTAAATAAATATAGAAACGTGGGGGGTGGGGAACAGATGTTGCAGAGAGATTATTTTAGGGGTAAGAAGCAATTGATGCAGATATCATTATACCACAGTGCCCCTCAATTGTAAAGAAGGAAAGTTTTTGATTTAATGTGCCACCTGGAGGCCTTAGAAAGCAATGGCAGAAAACAAAGAATAAAGAAAAATGTCTCATACAAGTAATAGAAAATTTCAATAACCCAGGGGTACCAACTTTTTAATATATATGACCTTTTTCACCAAAGAAGATCACCATGTAATATGCCAGACACTCCCTGAAATGCCATTTCCCATCTGCCAGAGGAGGCATTAGAACACAGCCACAGCTGCATGGGGGGTTGATGAGACCACTGGGGCAAAAAGACAGGCAGAGCCTGTTCTAGTCCAGCCCAGCTGCTAGTGGGAAGCGGCTAGCATCCTGGCCAATTAGACTTTCAGTCCCAGCAATACGCTGACTTCAGGGGCTTTCTAGCTCTCTGCATATTTTTATTTTTTACCTGAGCTCTGTAAAAATAAAATACAATAAATTAAATTATTGTAAAGGTAGCCAGAGTAATGGTGGTTGCCTAATCAGCGATGTAATTCTTAGCAACACAAAAGGAAACTCTGACACTGCTTTGCTATGATTGCTAACCTTGAGTGAGGGAGACTGGCAGAAAGATGGGTCTGGCTCCTCCAACAGAAGCTTTGTAAGCAAAAATCTTAGTGGTTATGCCTACTGGGTGCTGTTAAAATGCTTAGTGCATACAGCAAACTCTTTGGGATTTATTTTATATTTTTAATATCTTCTTGTAAGTGTTTCACTCCATTATTTCCCATGGAGCTATTAATTTTCATTATGCAGCCTACATTGTCAAAGTAGCAGGAATCAAAATTTCCTGGGAAACACATCTTATTTGCTAACTTGAAGGAAAAGTGGCCTGAACTTGAATTTTTCTATTTTAGTTTGTGTATAATTGATTTAGATCAGTTTTAATGATATTAATGGCCTTGCCAGTTTTGGCCAGTTGTAGTGAAAGTGCTTTTGATTTATTAAACTTGATTTATTCACTTATTTAATATGAGAGTTACTTTTTTAAAAAAGAGATCATCTTCCGTTTAAAGGTAAGTGCTTAGATGTCATCACAAACTCCTTCCGGGAAAAGCAAAACAAAGCAAAGCATTGGCAAGATGTCCCACGCTTAGCTGCAGTCACTGAAACATGGCAAACCATTCTTGACAGCTCAGAGTGTGCTCACACGGTGTTCCTTCCAAGAGTACTCTATCTGCTCTGCTGTTTTTCCCAATTATCTTTTTTAGATGGGTGAGCAAGTCTGCAAACTAAGCAAGAAACTCAACTGGTGAGGAGATGTCTGTAACTTCTTAGCACATCCCTCTTTTAGAAGGGATTATGTTGGAGTCTCCTTCTCTAGTACTGTAAATGAGGAGGGCAAGAATCCTCCTTCCCTTCTTTGCGGCAGGGAGAAGGAAAAGAACTCCTGGTCTTGGTATCAAAAACTCAGATTTCCACCTGGGTTCTTAAACTGGGAAGGGGTGTGGATTGTGGAAACGCAAGGGTAGGAGTCAACAGAGGCAGTTTGGTTGTGTGCTTGTCTGTAGGTCTCTTTAGAATGTGGAGTACATTTTACACCATAGAGCCCATCATTCCTCAACACATATTTTTATGTCTTTACATATGGCTTTTTTTTCCCCCATCTGGAAAGTCTTTCATTTTTCTTCTCTCTCACTTCTTCCTGACCTACTCAAGGGTTTACAGACCAGTGCAGTCAGTCGATGGTGACCTTGGTGGCCTCTGCTTTGCTGTGCAGCTTATCTTCCTTGAGGGAAGTTCATAGGCCTTAGTTGTTTTATCTCACCAACCAAACTGCAAGGCAGCTGGACAGAAATATTTTGTCTTATTTTAATCCTCATTGTGCCACACATTAAGCAAGCCACACACTTTGCAGTGGCGGGTGCTCATTAAATATTTAATTTGGATGATGATGAAAATGACACCAAATAAACAGTCACTGGAGACCACAGAGTCCATTATAATGAGTTCATAAAATTGAAATTTCAGAGGCCAGGATATTGCCCTCGACTGTATTTTTGCTATATTGTGGGCTTCAGCAAATGCCTACAATTATGCTACAGTGGGTAGGTTCTGGAATCAGATTACCAGGATCCAAATCCTGGCTACACCACACTTTAGCCATAAATTCTCAGGGAGTTGCTTAGACTGTGGTTTAATTTCCTCATAAAATTCTACATCATAGAATTGGTAATAGGATTTAATGAGCTATTACATGAAAGGCACTTATATAGTTCCTAGTATACTGTATACTCCCAATAAATATTATTTTTGGTTTATCTGTTTGTTCACTGTCTGAAAAGAAGACAGAGGAAATTTTAACTTTTTTCAGACCACATTTTAGCCCGTTTATAATTTTTTCTACTTGTCACCATGACCTACAAATTCTACACGATGTTATCTCTGTCTGTTTCCCCAAGTCCGATTCATACCACTCTCCCTCATTGATTATATCCCATCATATTTGATACATGCCCAGTACAAAATCTTCTTGCCTTCAAATATTTACAGTTGTTGTTTCCTCTGCCTGAAATGTGCTCCCCTACAGGTCTCCTCCTGACTGTTTTCTTCAAGTCCCAGCTGAAATATCACCTCCACTGAGACACCTTGCCTAACCGTCCTCTCAAAAGCATTCTCACACATCCCCACTAATGCAATCCCATTACTCTTATTTTATTGATAGGAAGGGTATTTAATTACTATCAATAGTAATTAGTGAGATGATCTCACGAATTTGCCTATATGTATTTTTCATCACCCACCAGTATAAAGTAAGCTTAGTTATTGCTGAAAATGTGTCTGTTTTGTTCACCTCTGTACCTGATCTCCAGCAAAGTGGCTGGCACTTAAGAGGGCTCATTATTTGTGGATGACATCACTGGAACCCAGGCCATGGGAATACAGCTGAGGCTACAACAAACAGAGGAGTTGGTTGTCGATTGAGACAAACAGATAAAAAGAAATCTCAGATCAATGACAGTGGCCAGCACAGGGTACAGCACTGTGGTGGCATTTACAAGTAGTGCCCAGCTCTGTCTTAGTGGTTCTCAGCTTCCTGAGACAGGGAGCCTTAATCTTAGACCTGAATGGCAAGTAGTAATTATTTAGGTTAGTGAGGGGAGGTGGGATGTTGGGGGAACAGGAAGGAGTCTTGGTAAAGGGACTAAGAAAGGCCTAAGGCAAAAGTGATCATGGTGCTTTTGTGGGATCATCAGTAGTTAATATGGTTTAGACCAGAGCACAAGGGAGAAGAAGTGAATAAGAGCACAATCAGAGGAAATTAGTGAGTTTAGATGTCTAATTTATTCAGATCTGTATGAAATATATTAGGAACCCATCAAATAAGTAATTTTTAAAAAGCCTATTTCTTGAGTGCCTACTCCGGAAATGTAATAGGTTTTCTCTGTCTTGCTGTTCTGGAGAGATATTGATTGAATGGAAAGAAAAGCAGGACATAATAAATTAAATGGTGTAGCCAGTCGTTCTGAGAAACGGGATGGTAATGGCTCTAGGGTAAAGGGTTTTAGACTGCTTTGTACAGGAGACATTTGAAGTCTCAAAGGCCTTGTGCTTTTCATCCCAGAAGCTCTGGTGTGCAGGGCGGAAAGGTTGCCATGGCAGCCAGGAGTTGCCATGAAGGGAAAAAAGAGAAGGTTGATGCTAAATATTTTGCTAACAGCATTATCTGCCTTCTTTTTTGAATTTTTCTCCTAAAGACTTTGCTTTTAAAAATACCTTGCTAAAAATACAAATCAATAAACTTGGGAAGTATGTGCAATATATATAAATGCAGGACTATGCACGTGTAAATATACATACATGTATGTGCATGCTTAAGGATATCTTCACATGTTTGCACTAATAAATAAATGTGTATATTTGACATATATTAAATCAATGGTTCTTCTGAACCTTCAGGGGATTGGTTATTATGAGTAACTAAATTTTCCATTTAACATGGCCTAAAAATGTACTCTTTAAACACCAAAGAATTTTATTATTTAATCTGTTATGTTAACAAATTTGTATTAGGTAAAAATAGAAGGAAAAAACTTATGTATTATACTTGTAACACATAAAACAGTTATAATTAAATAATAAATTATATAACTTTACAATGTCTGGATCTCCTGCAGAATATAAGACCAAGAAGGCAAGGGATATTATATTGCCAGCAACACCTCAATGCTTTACAAGTGAACCATGTTCAATAAACACCTTTCCTATCTCTTCACTGAATGGAGACTGAATAAATGGATAGGAAGCTGAGCAAAGAGGAACCAACCAGTTACTACAGAAGAAACTCTCCGTGAATTAACTAAAGAATTGGAAGCTAAAATCTCACTTGACTTACTTAAGGTTTTAACTTATTTTCATTAACATGTCTATGCAATTCACTGAAAGTGTCAAAATGCTTGATTACATATGTTGTCAGGTTAGAACATGACCCTGCAGAATCTCTGGACAGAAAAATAAGAAGACCGGGTCTTCACGCCTTCTTGAATGTAATCTAGGGACCACAATAACAAATGACTTTGATGAAGCCTAGAGGAAAGCTCAAGCCTCCCCAGAGGTATCCTGGGCTCCTTCAAGCTCACAATCAACTTGTATATCTTTTTGGATTATATTTGGGTAAAGCATGCCATGAAAAGAAGGATGAACTAGAGCAAAATAAATTTTACAAAAGTTCTAACCCCAGCATCTACAGAAAACAAAACTGAACCAACATTCTACATTTTCTGGCCTTACACACAGGGAGCCAGGTATTTTTTGAAAATGTAGGTGCCTGTGCTTATTGGTACCACTATACATTTATATTTCAATCTTAACAGAGTCATCGGTGCTCTTGTCAATCGTTCTACTTATTATCAGCCAGTTCCCTTTCCTATTTCTCATTTAGTTCTTCAAATCCTTCATTTCTTGTCTCAGGTCTCTGACCCCATCCTTATTTTAAGCAGATGCTCTCACCCTCCTATTTCACCTCAGTGAGGAAATAAAAGCATCCCAAAAGTATGATTTCAACATCCTGGACTAGCACCTGGAAACTCATCTGTATTATTAGACATCTTATCTTACTCTTGTCTTTGTCCTCTCAGGCAAAGAGAGGTTACTGATTCTTGTCAAGTTTGATACCGCTATCTGGGCTGAATAACCTTTTTTTTTTTTTTTTTTTTTTTTTTTTTTTTTAATCTATTTCAATCCTGCAGTACTAGTTCTCCCACCTTTTTCCCACATTTTCAGTCTTCTTCTGTAACAGCCCCTTTGGTTTCAGAAAAATATTCAAGTCTCAACTATTTTTAGTATTCAGTTCATTTACTCTCTTATATCTGCCCTTTTTATAAGATTAAACAGAGAGAGGATAGGGCTGGGGAAGGAAAGGGTTAGAAAAAAAAAGATGTACAATTTCAAAATAAAATACATTATAGGTTTATGTGCTGGTTTATCTTAATCACTTCTAATTTTCACATTAATGTTCACAATCTGTATTCTATTTCAACTCATTCTTCTAACGTGGTTTTGCAAAGGTATCATTCTTACTGTCAAATCCAATACATGCTTCCAGCAATTTTTACCAACTGCAATATTTGACAAATTGCCTTCCCTTATTTCAATTTTTCTCCTTTGAATTGATGGTTTCCTCCTTTCTTGATTTTCTAGTCCTTTTTTTGGATAACCCTTATTTTATTGTTATTTTTATTTTTATTTTGAGAAGGAGTTTTTCTCTCATCACCCAGCCTGGAGTGAAATGGCACAATCTTGGCTCACTGCTACCTCTGCCTCCTGGGTTCAAGCAATTCTCCTGCCTCAGCCTCCCAAGTAGCTGGGATTACAAGCATGTGCCAGCGTGCCTGGCTAATTATTATTATTATTGTTGTTGTTGTTGTTGTTGTTGTCCTGGCTAATTATTATTATTGTTGTTGTTGTTGTTGTTGTTATTTTTGTATTTTTAGTAGAGACAGGATTTCACCATGTTGGCCAGGCTGGTCTCGATCTCCTGACTGCAAGTGATCCGTCTGCCCAAAGTGCTGGGATTGCAGGCATGAGCCACCATACCTGGCCTGATTACCCTTTCTGAATATTCTGTCTGAATATTCTGATGTTTGACTCTTCACTCAGGCTTTTCACAATTATGTGCCCATTGATTCTGTCCTTGATTCTGACCAGGACTTAAATCATCAACTCCTACAGTTCCCATGCCTTCAAGCTCACAATCAACTTGTATATCTTTTTGGATTATATTTGGGTAAAGCATGCCATGAAAAGAAGGATGAACTAGAGCAAAATAAATTTTACAAAAGTTCTAACCCCAGCATCTACAGAAAACAAAACTGAACCAACATTCTACATTTTCTGGCCTTACACACACCTTACACTGCACCTGGCCTATACTTTTAAAATTTACATTCTCTGTCTTGATAATAGACTATATGTCTGCAAGTCTCCATCCCCTGGATTTTCGGAATATTATATGTAGATCCAAGTGACTGCACAGATGACAGCTTTTAACTGTTGCAAGAAACCCCTCTGTGGCCTTAGAAACTCCTTTCATTTGTTGCTTCCCAAGCCTAGTTGCTTGATCATTCTTCGGGTGAACAAAATGACCTGCCTCAATGGCTGGACACACAGCATGCTGGCGTAAGGAAGGTAATCTTGACAAGTTTGTTAAGAAGCAGCAGCCTGAGACTGCATTTCTAAGTCAGTGACACCTGTTTTCTCTTCCAGATTCTGGTCATGTCAGAGCACCTGGCAAACAACACTATCACTGCAATGGCTTGTCAGCTCACTGACATTATCTGTGCTTTATCCTCTACAGAAGCAGCTGAGAACATAGTTTGTGTTAGTCAAAACAGTAAGTCTCACTGAGATACAATGGAAAAAAGCATCCTATTTAAGAGGATGGTTGCTGAAATCAAACGGCCTGGGTTCTAGTCCCATTTCTGCCACTTACTAGTTGAGTGACCTTAATTGAATTACATATAAACTCTAATACTCAATGTCCTCATCTTAAAGTGGGTTAAGAGACATGATTGATTTAATAAACAGAAGGCCATTTGCTTATTGTATACTAAATGTAATGATATAGGGACTTTTTGCTTGTTTCTTCATTTAACGCATGGCTTGTCTCCCTGCATGCATCATGCATCCTGATATGAGTGATGAGTTTGATTCTTGTTTTTATGACCACCATGAGAGGGTGAGGTTGGGACTCCTATGATTAGATATTCTAATATAGTTGACTTTATTGCCATATCTGTCCTCAGAGTAGTAGACTCTTCCTTTGGGCATATTTTACTGAATCAGACCTAAAAGCATTTTGCTAAAATCACAAGTCTTCGTTTGCAAAAGCAATCACAGTTATGTTAATCAATGCAGGCTAGAGTCACTTTTCTCTTCAATCTGTTGAGAGACATAGATATTGTTTCAGTTTCCTCGTTGTTTTCCCACACTTTTCTTCCGCATAGTCCTGTAAATTCCTTGTTTTCCTTCATTATCCTGTTTTATCACTTTAGCTTTTCTCCTTGGACTTGTCTATTTTTACATCTTCACTAGTCAATATCCTGCTAATCCTTACAGGTTTTCTAAAGTAACTCTCAGTCTCCACTTCAAGAAGTGTTTGCTGATCTCTGAGACTAGGTATAATTTTTCTTTTTTAAATAAAGAAATCCATAAGCATTTGCTTCTTATCACTTGTCTATTATTACAAGTAATAATTTTTTCTTATTCTTTACTAAAGGTAACTTTCATGGACATTAGAGCAGTGTTCCTTTTATCTCTATGTCTTTTACAAGTGGAAAAATCATCAAACTGACTTGAAAACCTGACCTCTATTTCCTAATATTAAATATTAATGAACTCATTGTTTATAAAATCCTTCTCTTCTTCCAATTAACACAACTCTTTCTTTAGTAATTTCAATTCTTAGTTCATCCCCCTCTCATAATATGTGAGTATCAAAGCGACCTGAATTGGCACTTATTTTTTAAAAATTATTATTATTATTATCGTTGAGACAGAGTCTAGCTCTATTGTCCAGGCTGGAGTGCAATGGCACAATCTTGGCTCAGTACAACCTCTGCCTCCCAGGTTCAAGCGATTCTCCTGCCTTAGCCTCCCCAGAAGCTGGGATTACAGGAATGCACCTCCCTGCCGAGCTATGAATTTGCTCTTGAGATCAGCAATTAATTTTTCTCAGTGACACCTAATTCAGCAAAAGTACCAGTTCCTTTGACCAACTGTAATTTGTTTAAGTGCAAACCATGCATTGAGATGGAGGAGGCAGGGATTAGAGGCTGCCTGGTAGAGATGTAAGCCAAGAAATCATGGAATCATTGTCATTAGAGACACTGCCAGAAATAAGTTTATTCACATGTGAGAGAACTCCAGGCCATTTGTATAGGTCTCACTGGGAAGAAGTTAATAATATTAAGAGGAAAATAATTATCTGTTAATTTTATATCTTTTAGACTTATGCCTGGCATGTATAAACAGATCCAGAATAAACCCCTCCCATTTCCTTCTGTACAATAACTCTTCTAATATAGAAAATATAGATCATGTCTTCTATTAATTGTTTTACCACTGAACTGTATTCAAAAGATTGTTTTGTCTTATTTTCAGAAGACAGACTTTAACCTGCAGAATCTTAAACAAAAATGACGCAGAGAGAAGAAAAATGAGTATATGGTTCTATCTTTCTTTGTTCTTATAGCAACCAAAAATAAGTATCCACAGAACAAATAAATATCAACAACAACGATGAAATTTTGGTTGCAAGATCATTACATTTCTAACAAAAAGGTTGCGTAACTGCTTGACCACACCAGATATTAAAGGTTTTTTAAACTATGGTTGATACTCCCTCTGATTGGATAAGAGTAGAATTTCAAGTCTTAGTTTGTCCCCCTCTCATAATATGTGACTATCAAAGTGACCTGAATTCACTCTCAACTTTTTAAAATTAGTTTTTAGTTGAACCACTGCACTGAAATTTATTTGTCATATTAGAACTTTCTGCTTTCTAGGAAATAGCTTCCTTCAATGACCTATTCCAAATGCATTTTCCCTAGCTTGCAGCCTCTTAGGAACATTGGATTAGCAATGTTTTTGTTGATCTCAAATCAACCAATGCAGTGTATATGTAACTAGTAGACCCTCCATAAATATTTTCTAAACTCTAATCATTCAGGTGAACATTAGCAAGATGAGTTTCATAATGCTGCCATGCGTCACTTAATGATGGGGATACATTCATGAGAGATGTGCCATAAGGCAATGTCATCGTTGTGCAAACATCATAGACACAAACTTAGATGGTACAACCTACTATATACCTAAGCTACATGATATAACCTATTTTTCTAGGCTGCAAACCTGTACATCATATTGCTATGCTGAATACTGTGTGCAATTGTAGCACAATCGTAAGTATTTAAACAACAGAAGGTACAGTAAAAAATCAATATAAAAGATTAAAAATGGTACACTGGCCAGGTGCGGTGACTCACGCCTGTAATCCCAGCATTTTGGGAGGCTGAGGTGGGGGGATCATGAGATCAGGAGATCAAGACCATCCTGGCTAACACAGTGAAACCCGTCTATACTAAAAATACAAAACATTAGCTGGGCGTGGTGGCAGGCACCTGTAGTTCCAGCTACTCGGGAGGCTGAGGCAGGAGAATGGCATGAACCCAGGAAGCGGAGCTTGCAGTGAGCCAAGATCATGTCACTGCACTCCAGCCTGAGTGACAGCGCGAGACTCCATCTCAAAAAAAAAAAGGTACACCTGTATGGGACGCTTACCATGAATGAGTAATGAGTCAATGTGAAGGCCTAGGACATCTCTGTACATCACTGTGAACTTTCTAAACACTGTACACTTAGGCTACACTAATTCAATAAAAGCATATTTTTCTTTCTTTAATGTTAAATTAATCTTAGCTGACTGTAGCTTTGTTGCTTTATAAATTTTTTATTTTTTATAACTCTTTGACTCTGGTAATAAAACTTAGGTTAAAACACAAACACAGTGTATAGTTGTACAAAACATTTTATTTTCTTCTATTTTAAGTTTTTTCTATTTTAAAGATTATTTTATTTTTGATTTTTAAACTTTTCTTTTTAAAAGTGAGACACAAACACACACATCAGCCTAGACCTACACAGGGTCAGAATCATCAAGACATTACTAAGTGAGAGGAATTTTTTGGCTTCACTATAATCTTATGGGACCACCATTGTAGATGCAGTCCATCATTGACCGAAATGTTGTTTTGCAGCACGTGATGGTATATCTGCTTTTCTGGGTCTAAGATGAGTGACACTGAATTGTTGAAGGATGAGGAAGATGTTCTGGATCAAATAAATAATGCTGCAGAGAAGATTAAACCAACAGAACTCAGAAACAACTGTTACACGTGAGTTTCATTCCAAAAGAGATAAGCTAAGTTAGTGTTCTGCAAAGCAACATCGTGGTCACACTGATTTGGACACTAGTTTTCTGACCTGTAAGATCAATGGAGAGGTCTAGAGGATAACTGAAGTTATTTCTACTCTCAGCTTTTAATGATTTCTTAAATTTATTTTTCTTTGCCTCCCTCCATGCCTGCCTATCCTTTCCTCTTGAATCAATCTTTCTATGTTCCATTTCCAAGAGTATAACCAACATTCACCCAGATGCTAACCACTTCCCACCTTCCATATGCTACACCCTAGCTACTTAAAAGTACTTGCACGTTTTAGAATGTATCATTACCTCTACCTAGATGCATTTTCCAGGAACATACCCCATCTCTTGAAGGTTTAACCTCCACTGTCTTCGAAGTGAGCCATTATCTTTATCCCTTAATTATACATCTTTCTATGTATCTTATAGATTAGATGTCCTCTTTCCTCCATAAATAGCAGTTCTTGAGGAAGAAACTATCAAGTTCACCTTTTATCCTCAGAATTTAACTATAGCGGAGTTTTAATAAATATTTTTTGAATAAATTGGATTCACAAATAAAGTCACAGCATCACATCACTAATGTTATCCTCTCATCGGCTAGCCTTATTTCACTAAGCATGTGCCATCTCTGAGAAAGCTATGAAGAATTAGCATAAATAATTAAAACAAAAGTTTACTTTAAAAACTAATTTGTGATGCAGCCTTATTTAGTTTGTAGTGTTTACTTGCCAGCTGATTTGACACATTTGAGAGTCCATTTATCTAAGCTATCTTGAAAAGTCACTGTGGCTTATTGAAGCCTTCATATTTAGGCACTCAGTGTATCCTTCATCACTAAGCTTCTCTGAGGCTATATTTTCTTCTCAATGGGGCTTGGAATATCCATTAATTTTGCCATTAGTTTCTGTAGCTGATGCTTGGAAGGCGTAATAAATACATTTGCAAATTGGTAGGGTGAATATTTTGCAATTATAGAAGCAATTAATATTTAGTTGTGTAAGAAAAAAATCTTTTAAGAATCATGCATCCAATAACAAGAAGTGTATGCCAATGCCTAAGCTTTAACTATATGTAGAGAGAATAATGTCAGAACAATAATGCAAATAACTCAATTCATGGACAATTTAAGAACAATACACTTTAACTTGGAACATGTCATTTTCTTCTCTGAGACTTGTTGACATACAGCCTGTCCTCATGAAAGAGGAAATATTTACTGTCTCCACAGGTATTTTACAACATTAAAATTCTATTTGTGGCTTTTGTAAACCTCCCTGGAAAATTACAAGTGAGATTAAAAGAAACTCTGACAGCCTAGGGAAGAATTGATAGATGACCTGCCGTATTTAAGGCAGCCAACTTTCTGCTAAGGTCAGCCCTCACATATTGAGAGGACAAAAGCAAAACACAAGCCCCAGGGAGACCAGAGAGGCTGAAAGAACAAAGTATGTCAACATCAGTGACCTCTAGCCTTAGACTAACAGGAAAGACTATTCTAATATGTATGTTTATATCATAGATGCATAAATGTTTACTTTCATATTTTTATGTAGACACATATAATACATAATATGTTTTGGCTGAAACCCCACCCAAATCGCAACTTGAATTGTATCTCCCAGAATTCTGATGTGTTTTGGAAGTAACCCAGTTTTAGGTAATTGAATCATGAGAGCTGATCTTTCCCGTGCTATTCTTGTGATAGTGAATAAGTTTCATGAGATCTGATGGGCTTATCAGGGGTTTCCATTTTTGCTTCTTCCTCATTTTCTCTTGCCACCACCATGTAAGAAGTGTCTTTCACCTCCTGCCATGATTCTGAAGCCTCCTCAGCTATGTGGAACTGTAAGCCCAATTAAACCTCCTTTTGTTCCCAGTTTCAGGTATGTCTTTATCAGCAGCATGAAAACTAATACAGTAAATTGGTACCAGTAGAGTGGTGTGTTGCTGAAAAGATCTCCAAAAATATGGAAGCGACTTTGGCACTGGGTAACAGGCAGAGGTTGGAATAGTTTGAAGGGCTCAGAAGAAGACAGGAAAATGTGGGAAAGTTTGGAACTCGCTAGAGATTTGTTGAATGGCTTTGTCCAAAATGCTGATAGTGATAGACTAATAGAATCCAGGCTGAGGTAGTTTCAGATGGAGATAAGGAACTTGTTGGGAACTGGAGTAAAGGTGACTCTTGCTATGTTTCAGCAAAAAGACTGGAGGCATTTTGCCCCTGCCTTAGAGATTTATGGAACTTTGAACTTGAGAAAGATGATTTAGGGTATCTGGCAGAAGAAATTTCTAAGCAGCAAAGCATTCAAGATGTGTCTTGGGTGCTGTTAAAGGCATTCAGTTTTATAAGGAAAGCAGAGCATAAAAGTTTGGAAAATCCACAGCCTGACTATGTGACAGAAAGAAAACCCCAGTTTCTGGGGAGAAATTCAAGTCAGCTATGGAAATTTGCATAAGTAGGAAGGAGCCTAATGTTAATCCCCAAGACCATGGGGAAAATGTCTCCAGGCCATGTCAGAGACCTTCAGGGCAGCCCCTCCTATCACAGGCCTGGAGGCCCAGGAGGAAAAAGTGGTTTCCTGGGCAGGTCCAAAGTCACTGTGTTGTGTGCATATGAGGGACTTGGTACCCTGTATCCCAGCTGCCCCAGTCATGGCTGCAAGGGCCAACTTAGAGCTTGACCTGTGGCTTCAGATGGTGGAAGCACCAGGCTTTTGCAGGTTCCATGTGATGTTGTGCCTCTAGGTACACAGAAGTCAATAATTTAGGTTTGGGAGCCTCCGTCTAGATTTCAGAAGATGTATGGAAATGCCTGGATGCCCAGGCAAAAGTTTGTCACAGGAGTGGGTCCCTTATGGAGAACCTCTGCTAGGGCAATGTGGAAGAGAAGTGTGGGGTTGGAACCCCCACACAGAGTCCCTATTGGGGCACTGCCTAGTGGAGCTGTAAGAAGAGAGCCATGGTCCTCCAGACCCCAGAATGGTAGATCCACTGACATCTTGCACCGAGTGCCAGGCAAAGTCAGAGACACTCAACACCAGCCCATGAAATAAGCTGGGAGGGAGGCTGTAACCTGAAAAGCCACAGGGACAGAGCTGCCCAAGACCATGGGAACCCACCTCTTGCATCAGCATGACGTGGATGTGAGACCTGGAGTCAAAGGAGATCATTTTGGAGCTTTAAAATTTGACTCCCTCGCTGGACTTTGGACTTGCATGGTCCCCATAACCACTTTGTTTTGGCCAATTCCTCCCACTTGGAATGGCTGTATTTACCAATACCTGTACCCCCATTGTATCTAAGATGTAACTAGCTTGCTTTTGATTTTACAAGCTCATAGGTGGAAGGCACTTGCCTTGTCTCAGATGAGACTTTGGATTGTGGACTTTTGAGTTAATGCTGAAATGAGTTAAGACTTTGGAGAACTGTTAGGAAGGCATGATTGGTTTTGAAATGCGAGGACATGAGATTTGGAGGGGCCAAGTGTGGAATGATGTGGTTTGGCTCTGACCCCACCCAAATCTCAACTTGAATTGTATTTGCCAGAATTCCCACATGTTTTGGGAGGAACCCAAGGAGGGGTAATTGAATCATGAAGGCCAGTCTTTCCCATGCTATTCTCATGATAGCAAATAAGTCTCATAAGATGTGATAGATTTATCAGGGGTTTCCACTTTTGCTTCTTCCTCATTGTCTCTTGCCACCACCATGTAAGAAGTGCCTTTCACCTCTCACCATGAGTTTTGAAGCGTCCCCAGCCATATGGAACTGTAAGTCCAATTAAACTTTTTTTCCCCCAGTTTCAGGTATGTCTTTATCAGTAGTGTGAAAACAAACTAACACAATATATATGTATATACATGTATATATGTAGTAATATATGCATAATATAGTATATAGCATATATATAGCCTCATGAGAATAAAAATAAGATGCAGGGATTTTTTTAATATATTTGATTTATCATTATAGATTTCTGCTCCTCACCCTCACTGATCTAGTTATCTTTCTGAATAATTTTGTCAGAATGATACTGGGATCAACGCAAGATAGATTTTGATGAGGAGTTACGCTTAACAAAATCATCTAAGTCAGGATGGCAGGCCCAAGTGCTGGTCTCAAGGTAGCCAAGAAATAAATTACCCTCTGGGTGCCTGAGCCAACCAACCACCAGTCAGCAGATGTTCAAGGTTTCCATGGATACCTCATCCTGGGCACAGGTGAAGAGATAACTCTTCAGAAGCTCTTTGAATAACTATGATGGTGGAGAGTTCAGTGGAGGTTAGCCTAATTAGTTACCAAGGTGAAATTAGTTTCTATGACAGTTTCCAGAGCCTACTTTAATCACAGGACAAATAGAAATGAAGAAATGAAACTGTGAAAGAAAATAGAGATTTAGACTTATATCTGTTTTTATTGTTCCTCTAATATTATTGAATGATTTCCTGTTGCTTATAACAGAAATTCCCAAATTTATGTTTTAGGAAAGTTATCCCATTTCCTAGCTGGATACTAGATGTTTTATGAATTGCAGGATATACGACCATGACCAGATTTCTGTTTTTCGTGGATAAGGTATATTTTATAATTTGGAGTAGGTTGGGCTGGGTTCTACATACATTTCAATGATAGATTTTTATCATTGCCTGCCCCGAAGGCCTTCTCCCACATGTTTGAAATGATATCCCAACTTCCCTTTGGATCAATACACTTCTATTTCTCAGCTCAATGGTTTTTATGGAGTTGACCCTATTTCTGGCTTCAGGGGTAGGCAAGTAACCCAGGCCAGGCTATTCAGAGAACTACATCTCTCTATCCAAATACTGGTTCTGTGATTAGCATCTAACCTAAACAGGCTGATGTGATCCCTCTGTGGGAATTTTGCTAGCATTCTTGGGAAATCATCATGTCCTTTGATAGTAGAAGCTAAGATTGTGAAGTGTTTCTACCTAAGAAAAACATCAATAGAAAGGTAAGAAGAAGAAAGAAAAAGATATATTCTGATAACATCATTAGGGGCTCTGAGTCTACTTATACCTGAAGCCAACTGAATTGGATTTCCCGGTTATAGGAGCTAATACATTCATTTTTGTGACTTTATTTTTTTAAACTACTACATTGGTGTTCTGTAACAACTGAATGGGTCCTAATATAGTTATCAAGGGTGTTTTTTCAGCAAATAATATACAATTATGTAAGCCATTGCCTGGGACTCCTTTCTCGTCATCTGGGGTTGCCAACTACTATGTAGATATTACTGTGAAAAGATCCCACAGTTGAAAACAAGATAAATTTTAAATGGCCAGGTTCAATGGGAGCCTGATACCCTTTACTAGATCTTCATATTTGGTACCGAATTTCAAGAATTGGTTATGTATTGTTTGAAACATAGATGTTTTAAAATAGGCTAAAAGCAAAAACAATTTTTTTTTTTTTTTTGCACACCAGAAATTGGTGAGCAGCATACTATCACTTCCTCTCTCCATCTCATGGGACTCAGAGGGCCACTCTATCTATGATTCCCTGTAGAATGTGATTATATTTATAAGAAAGATGTCTTATTTCCTAACTGGATATTGAATGTTTTCTGAATTGCAAGATATACCACCATGCCTAGAGCCACTGGACAATGGGAGAATGAGTGAACCTTAGGAAAAGGGCAGAGTGTCACAGTGAGTTGGAAGAACTCCAATATGGGTTTCTACAGATCCAAGACAGTCATGGTTGAGATTCCTAGGTTTTTTGGTAGCCTAGGCTGGGTTTGGAAAGAAAGTGCAGTTTATGACTGTCCACCCAGAGACTGCTTCATAGGGCCAAGAATTGATGCCTGGGGTATGCACAGAGATCACTGAATCAGGAAAGGAAGAATGTGGAATTGTCCTGTGGTTTCTCCAATGTCACAGATCATTTGGGTCACCTAGGCACTGAAGGACAAGCTAATATATCACAGCTTGGACCGCTGTCACTGCCAAAGACCAGTTGGTAGGATAGTCACACCCTCCAGAGCCAGCAGAAAAGTCACAATGACCTAGATGCATAGCTTCCTATCTGAGTAGAACATAACAATCCTCATGTCTCCCTCCATAGACTACACACATATATACCTGCAGTTTCTGCAGTGAGAGAAAGTTGATGGAACAGGAAGAGAGAGAGTGAGAGGAAAGTGAATTAGTGTTCCATTTCCTTGGCATGAGTCTCATTCTAGTTCTCTGAGAGTTCAGCCCAAGCTCTTGAATATGGGACTCTGAAGCAGACAGTGACAAACAGTAGCAACTAGACTTTGTTAAATATTTACCAGATATGGGATAGCTGTAAACTGGAAAAGACTGAAAACAAAAAGGCACAATTGATACTTTCCTGGTAAAGGATAGAGATATTGTTGTTCGGCAATATTACATTTTCTACTTTTGCATGCCAGTTCACAATGGGTTGGAACTTAAAACAGCAAAATATATTTCAGTTATGTCTGAGAGTCGAGACTGTTCAATACAATCTATCCATTGATACTCAATGAAAGAACAAAGAAAGAAAGGAAAGAAGAGAAGGATGGAGAGATGAAAGAAAAAAAAAGGAAGGACTCAATCTATTACTACCATCATTTCATTTAAAAAGGTCATTTTCAAATCTAAACATAAAATGAGGAGGGAAGAACTAATATGACCTAAAGTTTCACTCTTTTTTTTTCTATTTTATGCAAAAATTGTGCAAATTTTCTGAACTGGCATTTGGATGCAGAATACAAACTTTCTCACACAGCTTCTATGATTCCCACTCATTGACCTTTTCAGGGCCATCTCCCACTTTGCCTCTTTACTCTTGGCTCAAACTACATCAAACTATGCAATTTTTTTTATTTAAATATACTTTGCTAGTTTTCCCTTCATTGTTTCTGTATCTGCACTTCCCTTAGCTAGACATGTTTTTCCTTTCTTGTCAGCCTTATCAATAATTATAGTATCAAGACAGATATGAAACATTAGTTTCATTGTGATGCCATTTTCTCTAATGTTTCTTGTACCTTCTTCTATGGTGATATTTATCACATTTCTCTTTAATGTTTGTTTTTATGTTGATATATTTTACTTAAAATTAAGCTCTTTGAGGGAGGGGAAGAAGTATACAGTAATAGTTAAAAGCATAAATTATTATACTTACATATCTGTAATGAAACCTCATAATCATGAATTCAAATCCTATGGGGCATCAGGCAAACTATTTTACCTCTCTGAGCATCAGTTTAGCTGTTTTTGTAACTTTTTTTCTCAGAATTTGGTATTACCGTACAGTATATATGTAATACATGTTTGATTATTACAATCATGAATGAATTGATTTGAACAAATACATGGAGGGTGTTAAGACAGCCTTCTCCTTTCATAAGGGGAAGAAGCCACTAAACAATTTAGATTTTTTTCTAGTTTATTTTCCAGATAATTTCTGTTATATCTGTTGGGATGCAGCCTAATTAACTTGTTTGGTTGCTTATTGACTGGCAGTGTTATTCAGGGTATGTTTCTTTCCTCAAATATGAGCAATAGAGTAGTTCAAAGAGTTACAGTGACCTTTCAAGTGAGGCAGGAATTAGAAATTTTGACATGCTGCCCTTTGCAACATTTTTGATGGCTGTCAGTCCATGCATGACTTGCTGATATGACATTTATCCTATGTCCAAAAAGATAAAGAATCGCTATAATAGGGTCAGGGTAATTGAATAGTGATGGCAGAAGCAACTCAGATCTGCTTCTTGAGTTGGCAAGAAGGGGGTTAGTTAAAGAATTAGAGACAAATATAGATGAGAAGTTATCCAATGACAGAAGTTGGGATCTTCAGAAGTTAAGTGACTCACCCTAGGTTACAAAGCAAATTAATAATAAAACTGGCATGAACCCCCAAGTCTTCTGACACCAAATCAATGGTAGAATGACATGGTGAGTGCTTCCTCTTCCTTCAGAATTTCTCTTTGAAAGCCATTGTCTTTGGATGCATAAAATACCTGACACTGGCACACACTTGCCCGCTGTTCTCAACGGCAATATTTTGACCTTAATAGTTTTTATCTCAAAGAAAGCATCTTTCTCCTGAATTCACTTTCTTTCATTCCAAACATAAACCTCTAGCTTAATTTCATTAAGAATTCCCTCAGCAGTGCCTTCAACCCTCCAACCTTTTGTTCTCAAACACATGAATCCAATAAACTTCTAGGTCTTCCTGAAGTATAGGAATCATGGCTTTTACATTGTGACATAATAAAAAATGTATATTTTGTCTCTCCTACTAGTTCCTGACAAAGAGCTACTAAAACCTTTGTAATTTCTTGAGCAATTAGGATGCTAGGTACACCTATTTTTCTAATATTTGCTCTTTGACCATGGTTCCTGATGCGGAGCTCCTAATAAAATGTTCTCGGTGATAAAATTGTCTTTTGCTCTAATGAGGTGACTTTTGATTTTCTTGGGCTCCTGGGTGAGAGCTGATCACCAGAAAGGCCAAACCATGATTAAAAACTTGAACTTTTCAGCCTCACCCCCAAAACTCTGGGAAAGGAGATCCTGGGGTAGTTGGAAATGATTTTTGCCCTTACCTTTGGGAAGCTCTTTATACATGCTGCTGCTGCACAGCAGGTCTAGCGAGACCTTGGAGAGCCATGGGTCTGGGAGAAGGGTCAAGAATAGAGAGCAAACATGTGTTTATTTAAAATTCTCCTCTCATTTGCGACAACTTACCTTCCAATGAGAGCCATAAACTTAAGCCGTATTAAAAAGGCTTGTTTCTTTATTCATCCACGGAAAAATAAAATTGTTTTTTACCCCCTTCTGTGCAAGGCAAAGACTAAATATTGGTGTTTTCTTAATAAATATTTATGTGTATGTAAATAAAGTGAAAGTCTTTAAAACTCCTGATAGTTGTGAACTGATCATAAAGTTTGATGCAGAACTAACATCTCTGACTGTCTGAGAAAACAGATTGAAAGGAAACCAATTCAAACCAAAAGTAATGGAAGGAAGCTCTTTGTATATGCTCGGAATAAATAATAAAGCCAGAGTGATAGCATTGAGAAACAATTTAAGGTAAGAATATCGGGAATAGAAACTGACGGAAAAAACAGTTTATTTTCTAGATCATGGGTGTGGCAAACTAAGGTTATTAACATGGGTGTGGCAGACTAAGGTTTTTAACAACAGTGGACTTGAAGAGTCAGCCAGTACAGAGACCAGAAGACTGAAATATGCCCTCCTTTAAGCAAATTTGTTTTAAATAATTTATTTTGTGGTAGGACTGTACTACATGCTGGGTGAGCAGTATCTAACATAGTCTCTGTCCTCAATTTTTGAGTGTATATTTTAGTACTGAAATGCATAGTAATTAGTCAATTTAATATACAATAGCAATTACAATAAATGCTATGAAGGATAATTGTATGAGGAATTAATGAGTATACAAATTTGAATACATTCAATTAAGGAAGTCGGAGAAAGGATCCTCAGGAAATAATAATTGATCAGAAAGATGACAGAAGAGTTGGCATTAATTAGATTTACCATGTCTATCTCTATAACACAAAAGCTGGACTCTTCCTATATGTTATTCTTTAAAATAGTAATTATTTAAAATGACTAAAAGGAAAATATTTTCCTCTTTAATTTACTTGGTTTTCCTCTAAATTCTAAGTGCTGCACAAAAAGGTTTGTAGAAAATGTTGGACTAAATGTGAATGAGAGCAACGGAATTGACAGTTTTACCAATGCTGTGAAAAGCAATTAATCAATGTCACTAGGGGCCAGTAGGTTAACACTTCTTTTAAACAAAAAGTATTTTCACATCTGTAAAAGTTAAGAAAAGGAAAGCAATTCAGACCTTTTAAAAAATGTTTATTTTTCCTCTTCGAAGTCTCACTGTGAGACCAGTATTATTTTAATAACTACATATTTAAATGGTAGACTCAATGGTGGCTTCTTTGCTTTGCTTTGTTTTGCTTTGCTTTGCTTTTTCCCCTCCTCTCCTCCCAACTTCACAGGCGATTTTTCCAGACAGGATCTAGTAATTTAACCATAGGGGGAAAGTCTCTAACAGGCCAGAAAACCATGAAGGGTAAATCCACTGTGTGTCTTCCTTGGAGAATGACATACTCTCTCATTGCTGCCCCACAAGTTGACTGTATCAGTGTATCTATGAAAGACCTGTCCTCAGATAGAAAAAGAAGAAAAGGTAAAACATAGAAATATTATCTATCATTTCCCCAGACAGTATTTATGTAACACAGAGAAATCAGGTCAATCACGTAGCCAGGCAATTTTTTTTTTTTTTTTGAACATTATCAATTGTTCAAATTTACTAGACATTTTTCTTAACTAAACCAAATGAATAATTTGACACCATGGAGAGATAGCCTTACTCAATTTGTTTATTTATTTTAAATATTAATATTATTGTGAAATATTAGAAGGAGAGCTATATCTAAATGTCTTTTATTCTTATCTTAGTTTTCCCAAAAGTAAAACATTTTTTGAATGAGAAGTTTATACTAGATTCTGAAATTCCATGACCTTTAATACATAGTGATGGAAACACGAGGATGACCATGACCACGTATATGTTCTTCTAGTGACACTTTGTACGCAACAGTGTGATAGCAGAGATTGAGACTTAGAATTGTATTATGCTTTTGAGCACATTACACCTTATCATCTATACTTTTCTCATTGCAAAATAAACAAGAGGAGTAGAAAATGAAATTTCGTTGAAAAAAATCAACTTATGTGTTTATCAGTTTATATTGATATAACAGGGAGTCCAAGTCTTAGTGGCACAACATAGCAAAAGTTTCTTACATACATTAAATTTATTTCTGACATATTGAATCTTCACCACAGTTTGGCTGAGGGTTCTGTTCATTGTAGCCACTCAGGAATCCATTGTATTGTAAGAGCTGCCATTTTCAATAAGGCTAATCACTATGCTAGAGAGAAAAGACATTTCTGAAAAGCCTTGCAGTAATAATTAAATATTTGGGCCCAGAAGTGACATACATCATCCCACTTACAATTTACTGGCCAGACCAACCACATGGCTTCACACTATCATAAGAAAACCATGAAGGGTAAATCAACTATGTGTCCAGAAGGTAGAAACCCAGAAATATTTTAGGTACCACATTAATAAATGCCATACCCTCTTAGGAGTAAACAGTGATGTCAGGACCAAAATAGATTGCTCATAGCCATCTATGGATTTCCTCGTTGCTAGATTTTCCCAAAGCAGTTCTGAGGGCAGAAGAAACTAACACACACACACACACAGGCAGAGATGTAAATACACATATACACACACTTTCGTAGTTTCTTTTCTCCTTCCCAGTACTATTCAGTAAAAAAAAAAAAAGTATCTTGCTTAAGGCAATAAATTGATGTGATGAGATCATGAGAAATGCTGTAAAAGCTCGAAGATGGGTTCAACTTACTTTGTAATAAAAGTTGACAGCTGCAAGTGGTCTGGATTTTGGCTCAAGAGTGTCACAGTGTAGGAAAAGGGCATAAACACAAAGGGAAGATACAGTGGTAGGAAGGATAGAATCTGAAGAAAAGTATTTCCAGGTCTTGGGCAAATGGAAATATATAAACAATTGGAAAATAGATGATCAAAAGAGCAAAGACATCTGAGAATAAAGATAGATGACAATTTTATTAGATTCATTCATTCACTTATTTATTCTTTCAGCAATTACTAACTGATGCCTGACACCTGCTAAACCTGTAGTTGGCTCTTGATACAAAAAGTACAAGATCAACACAGTCATTCACTCCATGGAACTCATAGGCTTACACATAAAAGGGTAATATTATTATCATAACTAATTTTTAACCTTCACTGAGAACTACTACAAACACATGAACTCTGTGTTCATTGGAAATTATACCAAAAAAGTAACAAATGTCAATTTTACTTGCTTCTTAAATCTATCAATATCAAAAATCTTATTTTTCAACCTGCTTCTTAAATTTATCAATATCAAATATCTTATTTAATTTTAATAAAAACAAACTTATGAAATAGTACTAGTATCATGTCCATTTATGAACAAGGACACTGAGTCTCAGAGAGATTTAACAACTTGCCAGAAGTTTTGCACTAGAGCCTAAATTCAAATTTAAGAATTATGACCCTGTTTCACACACTCCCAATTATTGTTCAACAACAACAACAAAATAATAAGTCACATGCAGGAGATTCTGTGCAATGAGAAGCAATGGGAAGGGCATAAAGAAGGGAAATAACATTATCAGAGTTAATTTTCAAAATGTGATGGTCAACATGTATCTAAAATAGACTGTAGAAAGTCTAGAGTAGAAGAAAAAGGAAAACAAAGAAATTTATTGAAGTATTTTAAAGACATAAAATTGGATTAGGGTGGTGGTAGAAAAGGTGGAGGAACATGGTCAGATTCTGCAATACCTTGAACATATTGTTCCCAGATTGCATGTGGGTTTAGGAAAAGAGGGGAGAAAGTTGTTCTTAGGTTTGTGTCCTGATCAGTTGGGTGAATAATGTGCTATTTACTGAGATGCAGAAAAACATAAAGTTTGGGGGCAGGAGAAATAAAAAATTCTGCTCAGAAATCTTTCAGTTTGAAATAACATATTAAGCCTTCCAGGGGAGAAGAAGAAATGTCGGTCTGGCCATTGGGAATACATGTCTGGACTTCCAAAAAAAAAAAAAAGAGAGAAACAAACAAGACTGGAGGCATAAATTTGGGATTCAATAGCATACAGATGGCATTTAAGTCATAGTCCTGGATGTCTGAGTATAAATAAATCTCTGGGACTTTCAACATTTTCAGGTCAGGAAAAGGAAGAGGAACCAACAAAGAAGACTTACAAGCAGCGGCCAATACAACAGGAAAATAACCCGGGGAATGTGGAATCCTGAAAGCCATGGAAGGAATGCCTCCAGTTTCAAAGGAAAAAGGTGATCAACTGTGTCAAAAGTTGCTGCTGATATGTCAAGTAAAATAGGATTTAATATGTTGGAGTTCATTGTCAGTATACATATTGTCATTTAGATTCAGGTCAATCTTCACTTCTGATTTGTTAGAGATTTTAGTAACATAGCTGTAGACCACAGTTTTATTTTTTCTTTGGAAGCTACTGTTACCAAAACTTGAATTTTCAAGGCTTACTCCATTGAAGAGGCTAGTTGTTTTCTCCTAAAAACCTATGTTTAACTTAAATAGCTAGTATCAGATAAGCAGTAGTGTCTGGAACTTTTAGCCAGTATAAACCATATAATCTCTTGCTACATGATAAAATAATCATATATATTTAAAAAACATACTTATAAAATGATCATCAATAAGTAAAGAACAGTTACACCATAGTAACTCCAATTTGGCACGCCATTTATCCTATTGGTCCTCTTTGCATATTGGTTTTCAGGAAAACTTTTTTGTGTGTGTTCTGCCCTACAACTGCCATTTGGAAATTTGCTGTTCAAAGCCCTCTTGCTGCCTGTGTCTGGCTGCTGTGCTTTTAGAGCAAAGGCACAGAGTAGGACTGATCTATACAAGTACTCTAAAATAGTGTCATTAAGCCCCTTAGTTAATTAGGTCTGGACTGCTCCCTTCTGCAATCAGAACAGGAATTATATGCTCATTTCCTCTCTTACAGTGTCACCAAAAGAAAAAAAAAAATCTTTACAGAAAATATGGCAGCTCCAGATGGTGACTTTCCATCAATTAAGAAAACATAATTTTAGTTAACCCTTGGAAATCTTACTGTCATCATTTTTTTCTCTTTTTTAAATCTATTAACTCTATAAATGATCTTACCATATGTTTGCTAATGATTAATTATCTATAAATATCTACTGGACTTTATAAACACTTATGCTCCATATAAAATTAAAAATTAAAAAAAACAATACATTTTCCTAGTTAACACATTAAATATATTTTTACGGAAAAATGATAACCCATGTACATGGGATTATCTGTCATTTTTAGATGTCATTCTATTGTTCACAGCACCAGGCACCCTGATAGCACCAGGTCAGCTACTCTGCAGTCACCATTACCAGCTCTATTACCCACCACATGATGCCTGTATCCTTTCTCTTGAGCTCTAGCTGCTAAGAATTCCATGTAGATTGAAACATTCCAAATGTCTATATCTGAACAGCTAATTTCTTATTTTACATATTTTCCTTAGCTATTTTGCAAGCATCTAAATGCTCTTGAGCACTTCCATCCCATAATGGGCAAAGACAGCACACACACAAAAAGAGGCAATCCATTTGACTGCTTGTCAGTTGCAGTTCTGAAAAATCTATTTCCCTCTGGACAAGAGATTGGTTATGATTCATTAAACTCATTGACTTACTATGAACTCTTTTCGATTTCCCTAGTAACCCCCTTCCCCAGAAAAATGGTAATTGAACCAACACATTATACAAATCAGAAGTTTGACTAAGATCTTTTTTGATTCCAAAAGATAAATTTAGTGAAGATACCATGATTTTCATATTGACCAAGATGTCCTTAATGTTGTCCTCAGCTTAACTGAGTTTTAGACAGGCTTCTTCCTGCCTAGAGGCCCCTGACCTCCCTTTACTTAGAGCACTTATTTTATTAAACTTGCCCTTGTTTTTTCTTTTCTCCTTTGAGATGTAAATCTTCAACGCAGGAATACTTTTTTTAAAAAGAATTTGTGAGTCATCCCATTGAAATGTAATTGTCAAAAAAGATAGAGCCCTGTCTCTCTTCCTCTATTGGAGGGTAGGAGGCTTTTTTTCAACAAGTGATCATTAACAAACACACAACCTGACCACATGGAGAAAATTCCCTCATAACATCCTGCAGTGCTTTTCCATTAGCTCACCCCGGTGGTTAAAAAGTCTCCCAGCTTTTTTTGCAGGGGGATTAAATTCAATCTCTCTCTTCTATTGCAAGTCCTGACCCTTACTGCAATAGTCTTGAATGAGATCTTCCTTTCCATTTTTAATAAGTACCTGGTGCAATTATTTTTTATAGTATCATAACAGGAGCTGTGAGAGCTGTGGTCACAATATAAATGTAATTCTTATCCTACAGAGCTCACAGTCTGTTCAATAAATAGAAATGAAAATGCATGAGAGAATTACTGAAAAAGTCAGGGGAATAGAGGCTCTATGAGAGAAGTCAATGTGATTTGGAAATGGCCTACAAATATGATCGTTAGTTAATACGTATGTGAACGCAAAGGTAATGTTGTTCAAAGAACAACTCTGATTTTGCCACTAACTGCTCTGTGACCTTGAGCAGGTTACTTAATGTCCATGGGTCTTGGATTTTTCATACATGAAATTGAGAGAATTGTTGATTTTGCTAGGTGATGAAAGTTAAAATTAGCCATTGAGTAACTATGATATGATAGTTGTAAATTTCTAAATTTTTTATATATATTAAATTATTTGTTTATATATTTATATTAAATCTTTAAATCAAATGCCTGAGTCAAGTCTCAATTTAGAGTTTTTTTTTTTTTTTTTTTTTTTTGCCAAGGTTAGGGATCATGGCCCATGACACAGTCTCAAGGGGTCCTGAGAGCATATACCCATGGTGTTGGGTTACAGCTCGATTTTATACATTTTAGGGAAGCAGAATTTATAGTCAAAGACATAAATTAATACATTGGCTTGGCATAATTGGTTCAGCCCCAAAGGCAGGACATCTGGAAGCAGGGGGCTTCCAGCTCATAGGAGGATTTCAAGATTTCCTTATTGACCATTGGTTGAAAGAGTTAAGCTACGCCTGAAGACTTGAACTCAGCTTGAGTTAAGGTAAGGCAGGAAAGGGTTGTGGAAGCCCAGGCTTCCTGTCATGTAGATGTCACCTCCAGGTAGCAGACTTCAGATGGAATAGATGTAAATGTCTCTTCTCACATCTTAAAAGGTGTCAGACTCTCTAGAAAAGACCTAGTAAGAGAAGATTCTCTACATAATGTAAATTTTCTCTATAAGAGACTTTTGAAGGACCATGTCAACATATGTCAAAGAAACATATTTTGGGGAAAAATACTTTTATTTCCTTCAGGGTCCACTGTGTATCACATGATTTTATACCAAAGAAAGACAAGTTAGAACTTGGTATCTTCTTTGCTACAAAGAATTTGTTTTGTCAGTCTTAATATCTTTCTGCGTTAATGTTGATGCTGGTCAGTCGTGACTGAATTCTAAAGGGAGGAGAGTGTAATGTCTGACTCTCCCTTTCCCTCATGGCCTGAACTAGCTTTTCAGACATTTTTTGTTTTTTTTATCCCATTGGCCAAGAGGTTGTCCAGTCAGTCAGTTAGGGGGGCTTAGAATTTTATTCTTGGTTCACACATTCAATTCTCACAACAACGTTAGATGGTACTATTATCATCTCTATTTTATATATGAGGAAACTGAGGCAAAAAGAAAGTAAATATCTTGGTAAAAATAATCATTTCCTTTGTGGTTGACCTGCAGTGAAACTTTAAGCACTATACTTTACTGTTTACTTCACTCAAATAATATCTGTGAAAGTGTTTTCAAACTGAAAAAAAAAATCAAATACACTGAAAATAAGATAAGTATAAAAAGAAATCCACTCTGAAAATAATAAAAATTGGTTCACCTTTAAATTTCTGATTTTATGCATTCTAGTATGTAAGAAGTAATAAACAGAAACTCTGTAAATGATGTTTTCCTGATAATTCTTTTCAGTTTCTATATTCTAAAAGATCAAATATTTGTCTTCCTCTTTCATACTTATTTAAAAAATTCTGCTTCAATTTCTACATACCTAAATCAGCAGCATAATCCCTTGATAAATGCTTTTCTTCATAATGCTAAGGACAGACTGAAATTGATGCTTTCTCTCAACTGCAAGCAAGGAAGAGAAAATCTAAGAGCTGCGAACTTTCCCTTTTGTTTATTCCGCCTGGCTAACCACCCAAAGCAGCCTCTCTCATCTCTCCCTGGGAGCCTTAACTGCTGCTATTGGGAAGGTCAGGATTGTGCTCCACACATCTGTCACCATATTCCTCATGACTTTTAGGCACCAGAACCCAGAGGAATGGTAGAATTGAGCTAGGTTATTGATAAATATTGATAGCACGTATTAAAACATACTAGTGCATATTGGCTAGTTCTGCTATTTGGGGATTTTTGTTCTCTGACTGTCCTTGATCTTGCCCGTTGCTTTTCAATTATTTTCACACTTGCGTTAATGTATTCTGAGACATAAGCAAGGATAAGGGGAGTAATGCAAACTTAAATGAATCCCTTCCATTGCAGTTGTAAGCAAAAGTCTGATGGGGTAGAGCTGAAAATGACAGACATTTGCCATGTGACTTTCGCTCTTGGGAAAATGGGTAATTTCATCCACCTTTTTGCATTGCTCTATTCCTGGCATTTTTTCCTACTGAGAAAAGTTTTCTTATGCAACAGCGAATAAAATAAATATTTATAATAACTCCTTGAAAATATATTAAAGATTAGCTTCAAGTTTCAGAAAAAAATGTAACTCTTCAATATCTCTCAAAGCACAGGAAAATGTATAGTTTCTTTGTGTGTTTAGCATTGATTTCATCTGGATGTAAAGACTGGCTCAGCCTTAAGAGTCTGGGAGACAGCTAATTAACAATCCATTCAACTGATATTTAGTTGGGCTGCTCAAAAATTGTCCCTTGCTACGATAGCTAATTTATAAAATTAATAGTTAGAGATTAGTGTTCATGTATTTTTGAGTAAAGTATTTATTGAATAACTGCTATGCTCTTATTCGTTAGTGTTATATAATATGTTATTTGGCTCTTTCTAAATCGTTACACCATATAACAGGCAGCAGGATAATTTGCTTAAAAAATAGAGATGTTTATAATATATTTACACATATCTTATAAGATATTTATAATATATGATGTGTTCATTTATGCACATATTTGCCTGACTAGCAAGATGATTAGTAGAAAGATAGATGGATAGATTAATAGATATATAGATAGGTAGGTAGAAAGATAGGTAGATAGATGCAATATAAGACAATGGTGCTCTGTAAGTATAAGACAATTTAGACAAAGAAAAGAATAGCATACAAAACATTATACATGCTAGAAAATAAATGCTCTAAAAATATTGTAAGAATTCTGGAGGTCAGTTTTCATAAGGAGAATCATAGAAACTGAAAAGCAGATATGCTTTAGTAATTATGGTTTTAAGCCCAAGCTTAATGTGGCCTAGAATCCCCTTGGTGGGGAATCTAAACGTTTCAATGACAAGACAGAGAGCTCTAAACATGGACAACAAAGGCAGAATCTTTTATCTACTGGGAAAATTTTAAGTTAAGTGCCAGAGACAGGCAAAGAACAAGCAAGATCATTTCTAGGGAGTCTGGAAAGGTAATGGTCTTAAGAATCCAATAACAGAGGAAGGTGAGAAACAGGATAATCGTTGATGGGTACAGTTACACATGCACAACCATAGGCTAGTGGACCTACCAGGATATTCCAGAAACTCAATTTGTACTGCAAAGTCTATAGATGCTGTGTTTAAAATACTTGTAAGTCTAACTTATGTTATTGTAAGTATCAGTGTCTTACCAAACATGTTTGTGCAGATTCGGATGCCATGAATGGAATTAATTGTGTAATGTGTATATATTTCACTCAAAATAATAAGGAAACCGAGGCAAAAGTGAGGATAGTGAGGACTGGAGTGGCTACAGAAAGCCACTCTGAAAAATGGAACCTAAGCTGGTCATTGATACGTGGGCAGAAATAGACAGGCAGAAAGTAGTAATGGAGAAATTAGGGCAGAAAATAAAGGTATGGGAGAAGTAATGAGAGGATTTCAAGATAAGTGGAAGGAAATGAAGATTTTACATGAGTTGGTCCAAATTATATTTAGCCTGTGCAATGTTAAATGCAGTTCTGAATACCAGCTTCAGGAGTAATAAAAAATTAGGTGGTTTTCAACTGAAATAACACTTAAATTTTTTTTCTATTTTAAACAAAAATGTTGATGTTTTTTAAGTTTGTAATTTTAAAACAAGTTCCAGAGGACACAAGGGGGCACACAGCCTAAGTGAGAGCTGCATATGAAATGTCTATATTCATAGTTACATTAAGCACTACTTAATTCTACTTAGAGGAGTGAGTTGTGAAGAGAGAGAAAGGAACATTTAATAGCTCATTTTGCCTGAGTTTCCCAATCAGGTAAGTACCGTGGAACATGACATCATAGTTATCAGTGTGGATCTCACTTTAAAAATAATTTATTTGTAAACATTTGGTGGACATGAGAGCTGGATTATAATTCTAACAATCTGATAGAAAGTAAAATTTGTATCAATTCCATTATGGCAAGGTCATTTATTATTCCTTATTGGGTAACATATTACGGATATTTTTTTCTGAAACCTTCAATTAATCACCATAATTCAGCATTCATGTACTTCTTGATATTAAAGGAAAACTTTCAGGGGAAGAAATTTTCAAAGAATTAACAATGGCAAAACCATGCTTTCCTTGTTCACTAGTTATTTGGAGTGAGTGTAGTTGTACACACTTCTCATTCTCCTACCACAGTTCTACCATAGTTCTATCATTTTATTCACAATATATATTTGCCCATCTCTCTTTTACATATCTAAATTGTGCATATTTTTCTTTTCTTTTCTTTTTTTTCTGAGGCAGAGTTTCACTCTTGTTGCCCAGGCTGGAGTGCAATGGCACAATCTCGGCTCACCGCAACCTCCGCCTCCCAGGTTCAAGCAATTCTCCTGCCTCAGCCTCCCTAGTAGCTGGGATTATAGGCATGTGCCACCAGGCCCAGCTAATTTTGTATTTTTAGTAGAGACGGAGTTTCTCCATGTTGGTCAGGCTGGTCTCGAACTCCCGACCTCAGGTGATCCACCCGCCTCGGCCTCCCAAAGTGCTGGGATTACAGGCGTGAGCCATGCACCCGGCCTAATTGTGCACATTTTTCAAGGGCAAACTCAAAATATGGTAGCTGCATAAACCCTTCCTTGATGATTCTAGTCTTCATTCATCTCTCCCTGACACTTAAAAGAAATTAATCTTAAAATGAAATGAAAGATAAAGGCAAAAGAATGCCATGGTTGATGAACTAAGATTTGAAAATACTTGGGTTTCAACCACTGTGCTACTATTTTCTTTTACCTGTCAGGCAAATTACTTACTCTTCATTTTCCTCAATTTCTTCTGTTGTAGAATGGGAGCAACAGCAATGTTCAGGGCAGTTACAGGTATTGAATGAGAAGATTTTCCAACATGCTTTACATGGTACTTGATTGTAAATTCTCAGTAAATGTAAGACATTTTTGCTAGTAAAATATTAGAATTATTATTATTCCACCATCAGAGAAATTTTTAGAAATGGAACAACTCCATATTTTATATTCACACCAACTGCTATGTTTTTTCTGTCAATAAAAATCTTAACTAGCCTTCTATATTCAGTTCAAATCTTATATCTATCATTAACACCGTCTCAAATACTTTAGTAATCATTAATCTCCTTTGAATTACCCTAGTATTCTTAGGGAGTTACATAATACTTTAACAACATGATTTATAGAACTTTGAATGCACTTTGAATTCAAACAGACTGAAGCTTAAATCTCTTCTCTGTCATTTCCTTGCTATGTATCATTAGACATGTAACTATAACTGATCAAAGGTAAGGGATTTTACAAGTTCCATATGAGAAGATCTAAAAGAATTGTTCTATTTTCCAACTATGTGTCACATATTTAGATGTAATATTTAATTTTAAAATTTGGTTGTACGTAAAAAAGCATTTGTTAAACAATGTATTAATTTAGATATAGCATTTTTTCATATTTCATAAAAATTATTTATCCATTCATCATCATCTTTGGTATCAGCATCTCATAAGTAAGTCATTTCTAAGGTCATCAAACCCTATTTTCCAGAGCTAGTTGAGATACTGCATTTTTGAATTTCTGAAGGATGCTGTCTATGGACATTTTACTTTTAAGTCTCACGTTTCATTTGCATAACCTTGGCATAGTTGATTACTTTTTTCATTTGCTCTGTAGGAATAGCTGTGATCCAAATTATTTACTGCTTTGGGCTTTTAAATGACTTTAAAAGTCTTGTTTATCATCCCAGTACATGGAGGTGAGAGATTATATCTCCCAGGAATCATTATTAAATCCATGTTAAGTTTCTTGGCCTCTCTTTTTTTTTTTTTTTAAATTTAAATTCTATTTCTAGAATCATCCAACTCCAGCTATGACTGAGAATGTTTCAAATTAGGATGTCTCCATCTTATGCTATTTTATTGTATAAAATAAAGTAACTGGGGGTAGCCCAAATTTTGAGCAGTACTAAAGGATTCAATCATGAGGTTATTCTGTTTATGAGGGATAGTTTTGTATTTGAGCATATGTGGAACTCATCCCCTTTGTGTGTCAGCAGTCTCGCTTATAAAATAGTATTGTCTGTGTGTATCTACAGTTACAGAATTGTGGGGATGGTGAACTAAATGAGATGGCAGGGAGCACATGGGGTATCGTGCCTAGCACACTTTGCATCTTTCATACATTTTACAGTTAGAAGGAGTCACTAAACTCATCAGAGAATACTGATGACAGGGTAACTTGCCCAAAGCAATGCAGCTAATGTGAATCTGTACACAGTTTATCCTTGAGTAGGCAGTTAAAAATACCTTTCTTAAATTGAATATACTATACTATATTATGGTATATTATAATTTCTTAAATTGAATATACTATAGATGATAGTAAAAAACTTCAGAACTAGATGAATAGAACATTAATTCATAGCAGATTAAAAGGGTGAAAAAACGAGGTGAATGGCTCAAATTTTTGACACGTGAGAAAAGAAAAAAAGAAAATAAAAATCAGTGACTGGAAAATGGTCCTAGAGATATAACTGTCAAGGAGGCTCAATATATTGACAATTATGTTTTCCAAATTAAGACTTTTGGTTTGGTAGTAGATTGATTCATATTAGTGTGAGTTTTAACTTTCCTGTACACAAAGGGTGTGAATTTATTCTAGATAGCTGTCACTTTGTTATCTATCTTCTACTTTCTGTGTGTACTCTTATTTACTCAAGGCATTTAAAAACTGACACAACACATTGTTATTCATGAAGTGAATATATTTATAGAATAATTTTATATCACTACCATTATGCCTACTTGGTGTATTTGTTTTTGATAGAAATTAAAATAAATTCACTTATTAAAATATATATGCAACTATTAAAACACAAAGATACTGAAATACAAATGTATACTTACTTAAATGGCTTTGCCTTTCTGTTAGTTCACATAGTACAGTTTGGAGCACAGTTTGGCAATTAGATAATCTTAATGCTCGGGACTGACAATCATCTCCGGTTTCATCCTATTGTCACAGTGGTATTTTTCACTTGTCTTTTATGTGAACTCTTTGCTCCAGTCACATAGTGTGCCTCATTTCCACCCACAGACCCTACATAATAAATCTCAATGCTGTGACTTCGTGTCATACCAGAAAAACCCATCACCTTTCTTCCCATTTATCAAAACTCGTTTCTCCAGATCCAGTCTTTTTGCTCCAGAGAACTTCCCCGTGATCCTATGTTGTTTTATCCTCATCCTGTTCAGAATTTCTACAGCTCTGATTATCATATTAGACCATCGTAGAATTTCAGAAATACTCAAGAGGTGACAAAATTTATAGACAGGAAAAGTGGAGTCTTTCAAAGAGCAAATGAAATCTCCAGGAAAAAGAAAATAACATCAGCATGCTTCCAGGAAAGATGAAGAGCTTCCTTACAGAAACTCCATTATGCAATCTGCCATAAAGAATATAATAAACACTCAACGCAGAAAGAAATATTTCTGAGTACTAAAGAAGCACCTATAAAAATCTGAAGCTCAAGCTATGTTTTCCAAACATGAGTTAGCAGGTTCAGAGTCAATGCAGTTGCTCATTTATGATAAGTTCTTTGGTACCATGCACTTTTGTTTAATGAATGTGAGTGTATCTTGTCTCCCAAATTAAATTGGCTTATAGGAGACAAACATATGTCTTTCCTTAACTTTTTTTTATCATTATCATCTGAATACTCAGTAAAAACTTTTAGAATGATTAAACATGAATCCTAATGGTTAAAAGCAAGAGTTTTCAAACATTTTAGATCTCAAGATTCCACTCTTAAAAATTATTGAGAATTCAGTGGATCTTTTGCTTATCTTGGTTACATGTGAATATTATTTACTTATTAAAAATTAAAACTGATACATTAAAAATATGTATTCATTTATTTTAATTTAGTAAACTTTAACAATTTAAAATTAATATGAATATTAATAAAAGTTTAAAATTTAAATTATCAAATTTTAACTTGAAAATTTTTAACTTGAAAATTTGATAATTTATTAATGTAAAATAACATTAATATGCCTTTTATATGTTAACATAAATAACTTTTGAAAAAAGTAATTATAATTTGCAATCAAAAATATTTGTTGAGAAGTGTCAGTTTTATATTTTTCCAAATGCATCTAGTTTAATACAAAACAGCTAGATTCTTATATCTGCTTCTTAATGAAATATTTGCTAATATATTGTTTAGTTAAAATATATGAAGAAAATCTGAGATCACACAGATACTTAGTTGGGAGAGGGAAAAGTATTTTAATAACTTCTCCGAGTAGTTTTGGATATTTTCTTTTGATACTACGCCAAGTATCATACACAAGATGATCGTTTTCAAAAGTTCGATTGCAATGTGGAAATCCAGAACCAAGTTAATAAATGCTCCACATTTTGTTACACTTAGAATTCATTGGTCAATCTTGCGATTTGAACAAATCTTCTTCCATGGATTGTTTTGAAAAATCCTGCATTCGTCATTTGAAATCATGGTTTACTCTCAAGTGAAAGTTTTAATGTTGATGTGTTTTATTATGTAATATCAAAAATGAGATTCACTAATATCACCACCAATTTCATCAGAAAAATTTTTAAGTATTGGAAACCTGTCCAGCTCCATGTGGTAGATGTAAATTTCTAAAATTCTAATTACTATTTGAAAGTTTGATGATATTGTCATTTATTCTTCAAGTAACAAGCTAATTCATTCCTTTCTGAGGCAACATCTATCAAATACCCAAGTTTGAAAAGTCATAGTTTGTCAGTTGGTCATTATAAATAAAAAACAGTACTCTAAACAAAGTGGCTAATTTTGCATGCCACTCAATTGCCCAAGTGCTTTTCCTGTGGACAGCCACGTAACATCAGTATGGGGCAGAACTGGCTTATGTATATTTACCATTTCTTCATACAGAATATCATAGAGCTATGTAGTCAAGGATAGAGATTTAATAAAATTAATAATTTCTAAGAATTATTCAAAGACATTCTTTGAGTTTTGTCACTTTGTCAGTGTGAATCAAAGATATTCTTAAGTGAAACTGGCATATCTTTACCGTGTGTTGTGATCAATGATAAAATGCCTGCTAGTAGAATTGGGTGCCACTATGTTTATTCATTCTAATGCACCAGCAATTTTATCTACCAAAATTTCTGTAACATCAGTACAAATGTCAACAGAGTGAAAATGTAAAAATGCTCTTAGTTGTATTACAAAAAGAGTGTTGACACTGTAGATTATTTAAACAGGTCTTGACTATCACTGTGGTCCGTAGGCTACACTTTGAATCATTGGTCTAAGGTTATATCTAGGTTGGACCACCAATGCCGATATTTAGGCTAAACTCTTTTCTTCCTTTGCATTGAATCTATAGATTTCTTTGAGCAGTATGGTCACTTTAACAATATTAATTCTTCTGGTCCATGAGCATGTGAAGTATCTTTATTTGTTTGTGTCATCTACTATTTATTTCATTCATGTTTTGCAGTTTTCCTTGTAGAGGTCTTTCACCTCTTGGTTAAATTTATTCCTAAGTATTTTTTTAGAGATACTGTAAATGGGATTGTCTTCTTTTAGTTTTGTTCTCAGCAATATCACTATTGGGGTGTAGAAAGGCTAGTGAGTTTTGTACATTAATTTTTTATCCTGAAGTTTCACTGAATTCGTTTATCAAACTTAAGAATTTGTTGATGGAGTCTTTAGGGTTTCCTAGATTTAAGATCACATCATCGGCAGAGATAATTTGACTTCCTCTTTTCCAATCTGTATGTTTTTTCTTTAGTTATCTTGCCCAATTGCTCTGACTAGAACTTCCAGTACTTTGTTGAATAGGAGTGGGGAAAGTAGGCATCCTTGTCTTGTTCCAGTTTTTAGAGGGAATGCTTTCAACTTTTCCCATTCAATATGATAATGGCTATGTGAGTTTATAATACATGACCCTTATTACTTTGAAGTATATCCCTTCTATTCCTAGTTTATTGAGAGTTTTTGTCATGAAGGGATGCTGAATCTTATCAAATGTTTTTTCTGTGTCTTTTAAGATGATCATATAGTTTCTGTCCTTAATTTTGTTTATGTGATGTAACAGATTAACTTTAATTCTTTCACAAAAATTCTTTACAAACTAATTTACACATCCTCAATTTCATATTTCTTAGCCCCACTCCCACACATTTATGATTTCCCTACAGTTTGAAAACCCTCAATTTAGACAACCTGAGATATAGCTAATCTTTCCTCTTGTATTTCCTATTCAAATAACACCCAACTGAGCAGATGGATCAATAAGCACATACATCTTTGCCACTAAACACATGTTCCTCCTGCCTATTTTAAGTATGTAAGGCCCTCTAGTACAGAAAAAACATTGGATGAGAAGACCTACCTACACCAAAATGCCTTAATTTACTTTCATTTATTTTTATTTTTTTTTTTGAGACGGAGTCTCGCTCTGTCGCCTAAGCTGGAATGCAATGGCGCCATCTCTGCTCACTGTAAGCTCCGCCTCCCAGGTTCAAGCAGCCTACCCAGGAGCTGGGATTTCTGGCGTCTGCCACCATACCCGGCTAAGTTTTGTATTTTTAGTAGAGATGGGGTTTCACCATGTTGCCAGGCTGGTCTCCCACTTCTGACCTCAGGTGTTCCGCCCGCCTCGGCTTCTCAAGGTGCTGGGATTACAGGTGTAAACCACTGAAACCGACCCTTACTTTTTTAAATCTCTAACTTAAAGTTTTTAAATTCTTTTTATTTTGATAATGTGCCTACAGGAAGAAAAGTTTAATGATGTGTTCTCATTTTACAGATAAGCAAACTTATGCTCAAAGAAGCTGAGACATTGTTGACTCTTTTCTACCTGCCCCTCTGGTCTGGCCCAATCTTCCCAGTGATAGCAAGAACAGAGACAACGCCATCAACAAGCTTCCTGGGTGATTCCATTCTTGGCTGCCCATCAGACATAAATCCAGGGGAATTATGCTCCACCCTTTCCTGGCCTAAGGGTTTCCTCCCTACATGTCTTTTGTTGTTAGTAGAATAAGCAATCTAATGTGACAATAAACTTAAAATCTATATTAAATAAACTTGGGAAGCAGCAGGACTGTAGGATCCCAAAATTATTAAATATGCATGTTTGAATTAATATAGTCATATAAGATAATCCAATTTTCTTTTTTTAATTACATAATTTTTACTCGATATGTTTGTCAGCTGACTATACCAACCCCAGACAAATCCTAAAGTGTTGCCTTGACCAAATTAGATATGTCTTCAATTATTTGCTTTGTCATTTAGTTTCAATATATGGAAAATGAGTTTGTGTCCCAGACTATTCTGTACGCGACTGGGTAGCTCACCTTCTTTTGTCAATAACCTTAGTAACTGTTTTTGTTGTATGTTAATGAAATTATATTATGCTTTCATAATAAAACTTTTGCAAGTAACCAAATATTTACTTCATTGCAGTAGCTTGTTAAGAGCTATCTATTGGTATCCCACTGACTTGTTTCATTATTTTTCCACTTCCTTTATACAATTCATTGTATTTTGGTGAAGTCTGTTTTTCTAAGATTGTTAAATCTTCATTTTGAAAAGCTAAACTAGACTTAGAAAATATGAATACATTTTATTGACAAGTTCAAGTCTTATTGTTTTAATCTATTTTTATGGTAAACATTTGCTGATTTCTGCTCTTTTGATCTATTCCTGTTTCTTTTCTTAACAACATTTTCCTCGATGGTTCAATCTTTCTTCTGTGCTTGGCCTCTGCCATTATAGTACTATTTATTCCAGCTATGATTTCAGGGGCACTTATCAGACTCCAGCATGACCAGTCAGACTACTGCCTTCTACTGGCCACAGTAATTTGTCGAAAGATTGGAATGTGACCCAGTCATAGCTAATAAAACATTGTAAGGATTTTGGTAGACTTCTGGAGAAGAAAAATGTGTTCTTTTTCACTGGCCATGAACTTGGAAGGATATGACTTTGGATCTGTTGTAGTTTTCATGACATCGTGATGGAAAAACTGATCCGAAGATGGAGCCATAACATAGAAAGTAGCAATGGATAGAGAAAAAATACATCTCATTGATATATATTTAACCTTGGTTCTAACTATATATGTCTATGTCTTGGTTCCAACAATCTCATCTATGTCTTGCAACTTTTGTTTATTAATTCAATGAATTTATCTCCCCCACTGTTTTCCTCTCCTTAATTCAGCTTTACTTGGGTGCTCTTTGATTTGCAGCTGATGTAATGCACACTTGGACCAAGTGTGCGTGGTACTCATGACATAAATGCTTAAAGGCCTCAGAGCTTAGTACGTGGGGGAAATAACTGAACTATAATTTAGTCAATTTAATTGACTTCTTGCTATTTACAATATCGGGGCAATTAGGCAAGAGAAAGAAATCAAGGGTATTCAGTTAGGAAAAGAAGAAATCAAATTGTCCCTCTTTGCAGATGACATGATTGTATATTTAGAAAACCCCATTGTCTCAGCCCAAAATCTCCTTAAGCTGATAAGCAACTTCAGCAAAGTCTCAGGATACAAAATTAATGTGCAAAAATCACAAGCATTCATATACACCAGTAACAGACAAACAGAGAGCCAAATCAGGAATGAACTTCCATTCACAATTGCTTCAAAGAGAATAAAATACCTAGGAATCCAACTTACAAGGGATGTAAAGGACCTCTTCAAGGAGAACTACAAACCACTGCTCAGTGAAATAAAAGAGGACACAAACAAATGGAAGAACATACCATGCTCATGGATAGGAAGAATTAATATCGTGAAAATGGCCATACTGCCCAAGGTAATTTATAGATTCAATGCCATCCCCATCAAGCTACCAATGAGTTTCTTCACAGAATTGGAAAAAACTGCTTTAAAGTTCATATGGAACCAAAAAAGAGCCTGCATCTCCAAGACAATCCTAAGTCAAAAGAACAAAGCTGGAGGCATCACGCTACCTGACTTCAAACTATACTCCAAGGCTACAGTAACCAAAACAGCATGGTACTGGTACCAAAACAGAGATATAGACCAATGGAACAGAACAGAGTCCTCAGAAATAATACCACACATCTACAGCCATCTGATCTTTGACAAACCTGAGAAAAACAAGAAATGGGGAAAGGATTCCCTATTTAATAAATGGTGCTGGGAAAATTGGCTAGCCATAAGTAGAAAGCTGAAACTGGATCCTTTCCTTACTCCTTATACGAAAATTAATTCAAGATGGATTAGAGACTTAAATGTTAAACCTAATACCATAAAAATCCTAGAGGAAAACCTAGGTAGTACCATTCAGGACATAGGCATGGGCAAAGACTTCATGTCTAAAACACCAAAAGCAATGGCAGCAAAAGCCAAAATTGCCAAAGGGGATCTAATTAAACTAAAGAGCTTCTGCACAGCAAAAGAAACTACCATCAGAGTGAACAGGCAACCTACAGAATGGGAGAAAATTTTTGCAATCTACTCATCTGACAAAGGGCTAATATCCAGAACCTACAAAGAACTCAAACAAATTTACAAGAAAAAAACAACCCCATCAAAAAGTGGGCAAAGGATATGAACAGACATTTCTCAAAAGAAGACATTCATACAGCCAACAGACACATGAAAAAATGCTCATCATCACTGGCCATCAGAGAAATGCAAATCAAAACCACAATGAGATACCATCTCACACCAGTTAGAATGGCAATCATTAAAAAGTCAGGAAACAACAGGTGCTGGAGAGGATGTGGAGAAATAGGAACACTTTTACACTGTTGGTGGGATTGTAAACTAGTTCAACCATTATGGAAAACAGTATGGCGATTCCTCAAGGATCTAGAACTAGATGTACCATATGACCCAGCCATCCCATTACTGGGTATATACCCAAAGGATTATAAATTATGCTGCTATAAAGACACATGCACACGTATGTTTACTGCAGCACTATTCACAATAGCAAAGACTTGGAATCAACCCAAATGTCCATCAGTGACAGATTGGATTAAGAAAATGTTGCACCTATACACCATGGAATACTATGCAGCCATAAAAAAGAATGAGTTTGTGTCCTTTGTAGGGACATGGATACAGCTGGAAACCATCATTCTTAGCAAACTGTCACAAGAACTGAAAACCAAACACCGCATGTTCTCGCTCATAGGTGGGAACTGAACAATGAGATCACTTGGACTCGGGAAGGGGAACATCACACACCGGGGCCTATCATGGGGAGGGGGGAGGGGGGAGGGATTGCATTGGGAGTTATACCTGATGTAAATGACGAGTTGATGGGTGCAGCACACCAACATGGCACAAGTATACATATGTAACAAACCTGCACGTTATGCACATGTACCCTACAACTTTAATAATAATAAATAAATTTAAAAAAAAAAAACAATATAAGTCATTGCAAACTAACTAGGCTCAACTCACAATCCCATTGCTATTTTCCAATCTGTTCTAGTCGACGTATATATGATATTATTTATAATAATAAGAGTAACCAAGTTTCACTTCCATTTGCCTTGTATTTTATATATATCAGAGCATTTTCATATTCATTCTCTAATTTAATCTACAGACAATTCAATGAAGTATGGCAGGTAGCATTTACATTTTACAAATGAGAACAATAAGGAATGTATAGATTGCATGGTGTGTCGAAGCTCATATACCAAGTCCATAGTGAAACCAAGCAAGACCCCATTTCTAGTTGAAGAGCTTTTTCATTTACTGTACTATTCCACAGGTTGACTTTTTTGTTTAACCATAAATTCATTTGTAAAATAAATACAAATGCATCCCAAATTTATTTATTTTCAATAATATGTCATTGAATAATTGCCTCACTAATGTCAGCTTTACTGAATGGTGAGATTCCACTCTTTAAGCTCTCCTGTGCAAAACTGTAGTGAGTCATGTTTTGTTAACTTTATTTTTCTCTCCAAACTAAGAGCTGATTTGCTAGTATTCTTATCCAGATACCAAGGGAAATATTGAAAGTTAGAAAATGCTCCCTCTTCACAAGCACTCTCACTGTTAACCCAGAGCGCTAAAAAAAAAAAAAATGTGTGTTTCAATAATAATGTATTTATTAGTTTTAACTACTTCTTAAAATGGTTTGAATGGACTCTTATATAAGACCTGCTAGTAGTAATACAAGTGGCTCTGTTAAATATGCAGGATATAGGAGGAAGCAGCTATATGTAAAATGAAATTTCATCTTTTGAGTTTAATTTTTATCTATAAAATGATACCAGTCAAATTTTCTAAGCTTTTTTCCCTATGCTGCCCAACAGAAATTGTTCATTTAAACTTAACTGTTTCACTTCTTGGCCTGTTGAACAGTACACGGGCATTTTTAATCATCCCTCATACATCTACTCTTCTTCTCTAAGAACCTATTCTATCATTTTAATCAGCTCAGGTTCCATATAGCTATTACAGAAATCCTATTCTGACTTCTCAGTCAGTCATCTTTCTTATCTGGACTCTTTGTTCTTGTTTAAGGAAAAGGTCTCATTAAGGGAAATAAATTTGGGGAACTTCAACATATGAATACCAAATAAAGTCATGAAACTGAATGAGATCACCCAATAAGTGAGTACAGTTAGAAAACAAACAAACAAAGAAGCCTGAGGACCGAGACCTGGGCCATCCAAATTTAGAAGTTGGAGAGATAAAGAGAACCCAAAGGGAAAAAAAAGACTAAGAAGGAGTAGACGGAGGGTTCAAAGTAAACATTCAAGTGAAAGCAAGAAGTATTCTAAGGAGAAAAGAGTGATCCACTGTGTCAAATACTATTTTTGAATCATGATTAATTTTTACTTCTCTACTCCTGTTGTTTATTACCTGATAGAGGAAGATGAGTATCAAGATTAACCAACAAGTTTCTTGATTTTTTCTTTTCACATTTTTCTGGGATAGCCTAATGACTTTTGGAAAAGCCTTCTCTCATATCCAAACTCCTTAGAATTTCTCACTAGCGCCCTACAATTAGCACTTTTTTTTTTCCTGAGACTGTCGTATACATACATATTCTGTGCTCCCCAGTTCAGTATTTAACTAGAGTATAAGAAAGAATACAGTTATCTCATAAGCATACATTCTATTTTCCTCCAAGAAAACAGTTCACTCTTTTTGGTGAAAGGAAGGCCAGGCACTCCTTCTTTTCCTCCTTCCAGAGTGCCCCGCAGGGTGCTAGGCCACACACTGCCTAGCAGACACAAACAATCAGAACTTCTCCAGGCATAAGGAGTGCAATGTTGTAGCCAGGGTTCTTCCCTGACTTGGTAGCATCAGACAAGCCACTAATCTTTTCAATCATTGGAACCTTCATTTTTAAAGTAGGAATATCAACCTAGGCCAAATCAAATCAGTCATTTATATGATACATATTGAAAGGTATTGATCATTGAATAATCCAGGTTTGACTAATTAGTGAATCAGTTTTGCATTAATTCTAATGCTTGCTTCTACAGTACGTCTTCCAAAATTCTCCTAACAGTTCTCTTGATTACAAAGCTAGAAGCATAAGCAAACATGAGCTTACATTTTTTAAGGTTAATACAGATAGTTAGATCTCAGAGACACAGTTTATATCTCTGATTTCTACTTCTGATTAAAAAATATATTTCACATGGATGTCTCTGTGCAAACAGCTGAAATAATTTTTTTTAAAACCCTCAGAGCTAATAAAAGTGATGGAATTATTGTGCATATTTATTATAGGAAACAGTTCATATTATGCAGTAAAAGCTGATTTATATCATGTTATTTATCAAAAGAGGAACGAGAAATCTTTGAGGACTGCCTTGCTAATTTTTCTTTTAGTCTGATGAGAAATAATGCACAATAAAAATGATAAAAATAATTGCCAGATAAGTCGACACTGGTGAGAGGCATACACCATTTACTTACGGCATTTCTTTTCCGTGAAAAAAATCTTTAATATGTCAGACAGTAGAAAAATTGACACTAACATTTTAAATGTTTTTCTTGTTTTGAAACTAAGGGGAGAGACGGACAAGAAGGCCCCCATCTGCTCCTGGTCGCACTGAGCTGAGTGCTGTGCCCAGGGTTTTACGTGGGTTTTCTTGTGGGTCAACTCCCTTTAGGCATTCCTGTGAGATGCACAGACTAATAGTAAATTCAGCTGAAACTCTCCCTTAGCCCTGGTATTTTCTTTTAGTAATTTTCCATCCACCACCCTCCACTGCACGACTTGGCTATACATTTCTACCTGCCCGTGCTGTATTTGGAATTGAGCCCACTTCTATACTGAGGTTTGTTCCCACCATGGAAGAGTTTCTGAATAAATCTGATTTTACCACTTTCCTGTCCAGCTCTGGTTTTCCTTTGACAGGTCTTCCGGAAGACTCAGTTACCAGAACTGCATTATACATTCAGAATGGAATAAATTGCAAATATTACTTAATACCTACCTATAGTTCCTGCTTCCTTAATTAAAGACAGAAAAGTTCAGGACATCAGAATAGTGAAGTAATTCACTTGGTAAAAACAATAAAAATAGTTAAAAATTCCCTGTTTCCTGAATTTACCTGGAAGCTAATCTTAGATGTCTCTAAATCCATATGTACCAATTTGTAACAAGGAATAAAAACTTCGTAAGATTATTAAGAGAATTACATAAAATAAACTGTGTCTACAGAAAGCATCTATACACCAGGCCCTCAGGAGATGGCCTGAGCAGAGGAAACCATAAATATTAGTCTCCTTCCCTTCTCCTTAGCTTACTTTGTAGGAGAAATGAAAAGCGCTGGAAATGAGGCATATAATCTAAAAAGAAACTCAAAGTCCTAAGAAAGGTCCTTTAAAAAATCAGAGAGGCCATGGCTGTGAATTGTAGTACTGAAAAGGAGGAAAAGATGTGTTTACTCTTGTGGTGGTCACACTTTTATTCACTCAAAGCACATGAAGAGCTTACATTTCCATGTGAAATTCTGAGCTCTGTGACCAAAAGTTTATCTCTTTCTATCTTTAAAAAAGAAAAAAATCAAAAGACTCACCATGAGAGTGATCATATTAGGCAGTTTGATTAAACTTTTCAATTTTATTTTGTTAAAAGTAATTATTTGCAAACTTGGGCATGTTACTATTGTTTGTTGCAAAACATGAGAAAGGGACCTCACAACTAACCTCAAGCACAGGCAAATGCAAGACCCCCAAGATCTAGGACCATTCCCTGAGTCACTATTAGGCCTTGAAGCAGTACTGCCTCAGAAGTTTTCAAAATATGTTTTCCTCGTTAGCCGAGTTCCATAATCATTACCTTGCTATGAGCTGAATTTACATGGATAGAAAGCATGGAAAACAACATATAGGTCACTAGTGGGAAGAGCTAAGGCCTTAACTTATTTATAAGGCAAATTTAAATGTTTTACAAAATACTAAAATGGCAAGGCATACAAGGGAATACAAGACATACAATGCCTACAAGATGGCAGATAAATAAAGGGAAACATGCCACTATCCTTGGCTGATTCTCTATACTCTTATTTGCCAAATATCAGGTTTGTGTCATCCTCTCTATTTCCTTTCAGATCTACAAATTCTGTTATTCTAGATCATGAAGCTTAACTTCCTTGAAGATATGCAGGCTATCATATAATAGCATGAAATATATAATTTTAATTTTCTGATCTTTTAAGCCATTATACCAATAGAAATTTTGCCTGCCTTTTCAGCATATATGCATTGAGATTGTGGTGTTTTGTTTTCAGTTATTCAAAATTCATCACTGAGTAACCCCTATGTTTCAAGAACCATTCTGAATTTAGAAAACCCTGAGCAATTATCTCAAGAAGTTTTCATTCAGATCCATTTATGTTAATTCTGGGAAAAACAAAAAGGTTTAGGATTTGTGAACTTAATATTAGGGGAAATGTTACCCCCACAGTCATGCAAAGTTAAAACTGAAAGCATTTCTGGCAAGCAACCGTCTCTCTTTGTTTTTTAAGCATTGAGATTATGTATATTTGATGAAAGCTAATTCACTTTAATTCAATTTCCAATAGTTTATAATAATATTGCCTTTTCCCTCCTAATGTCTATTGAGTTAAAATAAAGTGTTACAAAAACAAACAATACAGCACAGAACCAATAGATATTAAATTGGAAAGATAATTACACATCTTCAATCAGACTGTCCCTTCTGATGGGACTATAGGGAAGTAAACTTGTCAAGGGACATTACATTGCACCTGATGTTCTATTCTGGCTTTCTTTCCCCCAAACCCTCCTCTCCACCATTGGCATCTGGCCAGTCAATGGCTACATTGCATGTTGAAAATTGGGTTGCCACTGATTTCCAGACAATTGCTTCAGAAAAGGGTTCTGTCTTTATTCACAAGGACTTAATTGAAAATCTCTTGTCTCTCTGTTAGAGGAAGCCTGGTGATAACTCTGGTGCAGATGGAGCCATAAAGAACCCTCCCCTCAGGATCTCAGCATGCTGGAGAATCATTCCGGAGGCTTTTCACAGGTCTTTAATCATAATCAACCCAAGGAACTGCAGCCAGTCTCACTGAATAAACTGTTTATTTTAGTTTTAGTGTTTGTTTGTAATTACTTGTTATCCTCAACTACTGTCACACTGTCAACATATTAACTTCAGCAGTTATCAAGAGGGAATTATTCTGAAAAATAAATAGGGCATCTCTGTCAGGACTTCAGAGATAGAAAATAGAAAAGTAGAAAGAACCAAATGAAATTCTTTTCCCTACCCCACAGCCCCCAGTGGAGTTGGAACAATGGATTCAAAGGCAATCCTTTCATGAAATTGCAATATAAGTAGCTGCAAGAGTGTTACGGAATAATAAGATTATAGAATTTCTTGGAATGGGCTTTAGAAATAATCTAGTGAAACCCTTTATCTAAAGTAGAATTTCTCACTATTGCATTTCTCATAAATAATCATCTTTCGTATCCATTTGAATGCCCAAATAAATAACTCTAAAAATATTTCAAATTAACTTATTAATCTTCACCGCTCTTCCCATAGTCCAAGCTACCAATGTTTCCCAATTGAGCTATTGCCATCTAAATGACTCCTAAATGTTAGTTTTTTTTTCTCTCTTTCAGCTTCCTTAATCTATTTCCCTTTCAGCAACTGGAGTAATCTCCTTAAAGAAACAAATCCAGGCCTCTTCTTTTCTTCAATGACCACTTTCTTATAATACAATGAAGACTAAAATCTCACAGAGCCCAGCATGAACCGGATCCTGCAAAACCTTCTAGTTTCATCTAAGAACATGCTTCCCCATATTTTACGTCTTCATCCATATTGGTTTTACTTTACTTTCTCATTTGCAATGAGCAACATTTGTATTTTAGTTCCCTGATTCTGCACTTTCTTAGCTTTTCTTTTGACAATCAGGTCTCAGCTAGAGTTCACCTCAACACAAAGCAGCCTTCTCAGAACCTCCCAGAGTAATCGAATTCTCCCACTATTATTATAGATCTTGCACTTTTCTTTCATTGATTTTATTATAATTGGAATTTAAATAATTATTTGTATATGGATTTTATATCTTTTCCTCCATGAAGCTATCGGCTCCATAAAGTTAGGGAATGTGCCTGTCTCAGTCACCACTATATCTCTGGCACTTTGAAAAGCAGTCTGGCTCAATAAACATTGATTAATCAAAAGAATGGATAATAAATGGCATTTATTTTTTTAAAAAAATCATTATTAACTACTATTTTGTGAGCCTGTTCATCCCGTGAATAGGACTACAAATTCAATCATTTCTTTCTTATTTTGCTTCTTTGGAGCTGTACACAGCTGGTCCTATACATGTTTGAGGACAGCACATCTCCCTGAAGCATTTATTGTTATTTTTTAAGATGATATTGATTTGTAACTTTATTCACTGTATACAGAATCCGGTTTCAATCTTTAGCTGCCCTCCTCTAGATCTCTAGATTTCTGTGCTACTTCAGGGATTAATATCTAAACCATTAAACATTTGAACCTGCTCAATTCGCATGTGGAAGTAAACATCAGAGTTGATCTACTCTTAAGGTAACTGTTCCTCCATTTGTTTGAAGCGCGTTGCATTCTTTCTTCTCCTCCAAACTCTCTTATGTTTTTCCCTTAGTTTCCTATATTGGAATTATTACCTCTGACTGCGTCCACAATTCTGTTCTCTACTTCACTCTGTTAATTTTGCATGTATTCCCTTGGTAGTTTTGTTTTCTCCCATAGATTTCCATAGCACCAATTTTTTAAAATTTACTATTAGTCTTTAATGGAAAGTAGAAACAATAAAAAAAGCAAACTCAGCCTCATGTGTCATGATTTGTCAGCTGTAAAGCATCATACAAATGTATGTTAGTGTTGATGATGATGAAGTAGTGATGATGGTGATGGTGAAGAAAAAGAAAAAAACAGTTGTCATATCCGCAGAGAAGCACCAAGCTTCACCTCTAGTCTTTAATTTTTAATTACATAAACACTCACCCTTGACTAATCCCAAACTAGTTTTGGAAATGTTAGAGTATAACAGGGCTGGCTCCTTGGTCTGAAAGTGTAAGCTCCTGACTGAATGTAAGCTGACCACATACATGTATTCTATTGGATTAACAAGAGCTCAGTTATGTATCTATTCTTTGATGTTGAAATTTATTGAAAGGCAAAAAGATCCAGAATGTCATGAACTCTAACTGGAAATACCCTGAGAATAACTTGTTCTTTTTTCAAGCATAGGATACTGACAACATCTGGGTCCTTTTCAGAATCAGAATATCCAAAACCTTGCCGTGATTTTAGCCAGGTACAAAATGTGAAAAATTTGAATTCAGATTTAACCCATTAAAGATTTCCCACCTGAAATTCTGCAGCAATAGTGAAAATAAGCACTAACTTATGTACCTCAGGCCTAGAGGAAATCATACCAATATGCTACAAATAGCTAACTCCGGTTTCTCCTTTAGTCACTAGCACCAATTACTGATGACTGTCATTCCTTCTTTCTTTCATACCCATCTCCTGAGTTACAGAGGGAATATGATGTATTTAAACAGCTATTTGAAAGTGTTTCCCATGATGCTGTTTTACAATACACAAAAATGTTAACTGGATGCTAGTGCTACCAGATGTTTCTGCGGTTTGTTGAACGATGTACTCAGAGCATGGAAACTGGGCTTCTGCTCAATGTCGTTTTGGCCATCCAAATGCCAGGAGTCATGGGACTTTCTCTATAACCACACTTATAGCCCTATTTATTTATTTTATAATTTTTATCTGACTTATTAAAAAGATTACAAAGCAGGCATGAAAACAATGCAAGAAACACAAATCAGGAAGCCCGAATGCAGAAAATATAGGATATCATAGTCAGAATTAGATAGAGTTGAAAATAGGGTCAGAATTAAAAGCATGAATTTTAATTAGGATTATAATTAGGATAAATGTGAAGTCTTTTACTTGGGTCCAAACAATCAGTAAAAATGCCAAGATGCTTGAGTTTTATCTGTAAACGAGTTTACACAAAATGGGAAAGCAGTTCATTAGATTGCACGCTCGGTATGAACGAACAGTGACATGGTATGGTAGTTACAAAAAGTAAATGCAATTTTGAGCGGCATAATAGAAAAACTAAAAATAAGAAAGTCAGAAATTGCACTGTTCTTGGCCTTGATAAGATAACATCTGTAGTCTTGTGCGCAGTTTTAGGCATTGTGTTTTACGGAAAATATTTATGGAAGGATGCGCTGATATAGAAGACCAATGAGCAACATTGCCTAGTATCATCATTTCCTGTTTGCACATTGCCAAGATAAAAAATGAAAAACTTTGTTAAAAAGAATAATGGCTAAAAGGATGGAGGCATTATTTATTTTGTAAACAATTCCTGGGACTTGGGACATGATTTTTCTTAAAGTGGCTCTTCAAACCACATATGAAAGTCTTCTTGCTGAACCATCTTTTTCTTTATTCGTTTTCAGGATTAATTCTACTGATACTGCTGATTACATGAATATTTTCATACTTCCTCACTTTCTCTATATTGGGTGTCCTAGAATCTCAAAATCATGCTATTGTCAGGCATTTTGGAATGTTATGCCCTGTTTATTTACAAAGCAAAACAAAATAGAAATCTCTAACATTTTATTTCCGGCTTTTGTGTGTGTGTGTGTGTGTGACAGTATACTATATGCGTTGGAGTGAAACAGGCTTTAGAGAATAATGGCTCTGCCCTCTACCAGAAACTGGCCCTGGGCAAAGCCTTTACCTTGCTAAATCTTAATTTCCACTTCCGTAAGTTGGAGACAATAGTGCCACTCATTCCTTCATTCACATATAATTTTAATTAAATATTCATTAACAACCACCATAGGTATTGTACATCTACTAAGATAAAACAAACATTAGCTTATCTGCCTATCTATCATCAGTAAATTCCAATGACTTCATCATCCCAAACTATTTTTTATTCAAATATATTGGTGTTTTTGTTAAATTAAACTGAATATGCCAAATTTTCTCAGTCTCATATTATCCACAGAAAGGAACTGAGATCTACCTTATTTAATCCTAAAATGAATTAAGAATATGAAGTAGAAGTTTGTTATTTGGACCACTTGGAGCTCTTATATTTCTTTGAGATATGCGACCTGGTTTGATTTGATATTGTTTGTCACTGAATACTATATGATGATGTGAGTGTTTGATCCGATATTGTTTGTTGCTGAATACTATATGGCCATGTGAGTATGTTTGGGGTGGATTGTAAATAATGGGAGATCTTTATTTCTGTCCAGCTATCCTGTTAGTTTTCTGTAGGTGGAGCAGATATTTAGCATGCATTCTTTTGACTATTGCAGTATTATAGGATGCAGGGGTTTCCTTGGCAACTCCACCTAATTTAAGCAGTATAAAATAATAGAGCATGTTTTATGGGGCATTTAATACATGTTTTGGTACATTCAAACCTGATGCTGTTTGCTGCCCACGGTATTTATTAATAGTCCTATAAAGCATTTTGCAAACAACATTGCTTTGATAAAAATAAAACATTAATTTAAAAAATTCCAGCAACAACTCTGTTTTAATTAACTTTCAAAATATGTTTCCTCTTTAAGAAACAGAATCTGTTATATTGGCTAGCATAGAACTGGATCCTGAATAGGACAAAGTACAGGTAAGTATTGAGATGCTGTGCTGCTGTTAAGAAAGCCTGTTAACATCATAATTTTTTTTTACATTCAAGCCTAAAAGGAAAACATAAGCCAAAAGGACTTGATACATACTTATTAGTAAATGAATCAAGCCATTTATAAGTGAATTGAAGAACAGAGCCACATCTGGTGGAGTATAAATCACATACACACACACAAAAATGAGAATAAGTTTTTAAAGTCAGGATGTCCCAAGGAAGTTTTTACAAAGCATCAGCACTTTCAAGATAACAAAATACAGATCAAGCATAAATTGTGCAAGAAAGAACATTCACTCCAACGTGGATTAAGACTTATTTTCTTAAGAAATTAAAGAGGCTGGGTGTGGTGGCTCAAGCTTGTAATCTTAGCACTTTGGGAGGCCAAGGCGGGTGGATCACTTGAGGTTAGGAGTTCGAGACCAGTCTGGCCAACACGGTGAAACTCCGTCTCTACTGAAAATACAAAAATTAGCTGGGCATGTTGGTGAGCACCTGTAATCCCAGCTACTTGGGAGGCTGAGGCAGGAGAATCCCTTGAACCCAGGAGGCGGAGATTGCAGTGAGCTGAGATCGCGCCACTGCACTCCAGCCTGGGCGACAAGAGTGAAACTGTGTCTCAAAATTTAAAAAAAAAGAAAAAAGAAAAAAAAGAAATTAAAGATAAACCCTTCTACGTATCCCCAAGGGTTTTCCATATTTAACACGATAAATGATTAACCCATGGCCTTGGTCCCGAAAGTAGATGTCAACTGTCACAGCCCACTGTGACTGTGACCAGCGTATGCTGATTCAACTCACTTGAGGGTCTTCACCATCATCAGCTTACCAGAACTGATAACCTCTAGTTCCTGTTTTAATTTGCAGATAGGGACAAATTTTAAAACCTGGATTTTGTTATTCTCTGTTTTCCTAGATATTCCCTAATCAGGCACACATGAGATAGTGTGAGGCCACTGGAAAGAGAACAAGGATTTTTAATGGTGAGGCTTGAAGATTATTTCAGTTTTCATCAGCAAAAATTCATTTAAAAAGCAAAAGCACAGTAAAAAGCAAAAGAAAACACCCACCTTTCTCTGAATACAAAAATTTAAGACTAAAGACCAAGGTTCTAGACCAGTGGTTCTAAATAGTTTATGCAAATTGTATCTATTGACTTTTACCATATTCAAAACTAAAATTAAGAATTTTTATCACATTTATTAATTCATGTTAAAATAACAATTATAAATCTCTTACAAGTTAACATAAATAACTTCATGAAAAATACATTTTCCAAAACAGAGCAAATTTGTGAGAACAGTATTCCTTTACATTTCTTCAAATCTCGTTAATATCTGACCAAATATAAGAGAATTGGAGCCTGATTACCTATTTTTGATATGTAGTATGTTGCAAGATATTATTTAGTTGAAATACATGAAGACTATCTGAGCTCACAAAATTGAAAAAGAGAGTATTTCAACAGCCTTTCCAGGTGAATGTGGATATTCTTTTTTGCTTTTATACCAAAACTTGACTAAAATACATTTTAATGTAGAATCTAAAATCATATGAGTAAATGTCATATACTCTATTACATTTAAATTTATTTCTCTAGCTTTCATTTCAAATGAATCTTGTACTCATGCCTGATTTTGTAACATCACGTATTCATCATTTGGAAAATACTGGCTCACTGAGCTATGCTGATCTTAAAAATGTTAACACATTGATTATATAATATCAAAGACTCACATTTATTGATGTCACTACCCAGCTTATAAGAAAAATCTTTATGTGTAGGGAGGCTGCAAAGTCAGGATGTGGATAAAAGCTTTCAAAATTTCTAGCTGTCCCTTACTCAAACATTATTGCTGACTACAAATACTGCTTGTGCTTTCCCTTCAATGGACAGGCTTGCTTTAATACAATTTTGAGAAACTGTCTACCAACCTCTTACTGAATACTCATAGTTTGTTTGTCAGTCATGTTTTCAGGTAAAAATAGTGTTTTATGAAAAAAGCCATTCACCATTTAATGATACAAGTACTTGTTCTCAAGACTACTTTGTACTTCATGTCGCAAAAGTGTTTTAGGTACACCTCTCATTTCATTGACAGGTTAAAGAGATAGGTAATCAAAAGTGGAGATTTAATAAAATTAATATATATATTATATTATTATATTATTTTATAATATATATTATATATATAAATATATATATATATTTACAAATCCATTAAAGGCATTTTTAAATAAAACTGACTTTTAAAGTTTATTTTGGCCAGGCACAGTGACTCATGCCTGTAATCCCAGCACTTTGGGAGGCTGAGACAGGAGGATCACTTGAGGTCAAGAGTTCGAGACCAGCCTGACCAACATGGTGAAACCTCATCTCTACTAAAAATACAAAAAATAGCCGGGTGTGGTGGCACACACCTGTAATCCCAGATACTTGAGAAGATGAGGCGGGAGAATCACTTGAATCCGGGAGGCAGAGGTTGCAGTGAGCTGCAATCATCCCCTTGCCCTCCACCCTGGGCAACAAGAGCGAGACTAGATCTCAAAAAAAAAAAAAAAAAAAAAAGTTTATGTTTACTTTTATTTTTTTCAGGCCTGCATGACCATGAAGAACACAATGACAACAAATGCAACTTGTGGCACTGCATTGATTTGTGCTGAGGGGCCAGAAACTTTCACCTCATTTGCTTTTATGTAATCAGTGTAAATGGCCACACAGTGAAATAAGCTAGTAGTAACTTACTATTATGAAAATAGTTTTGACTTCATAAGATCTCAGGCGTCTGTGGACCACACTTTGAATGTAACTATTCTAGATTAACACTTTGCAAAGCAATCAGCCTAAATTTGCCTGACTTTAGAAAGTAAATGATTACTGCATTTGCAAAGGCAATAGTTATAAAATTTTTAATATTTCTGTAATAGCTGAGTCCATACTTAAGCAATACTGAGAAAATTCAGGAGAGTAAATTATAAACAGGATTTTCTAGGCTAGCAGGTTAAAAGAATTATTATTCTCTGAAGGAAATAATTTTTTATCATGGTAACTTTAAAGAATTACTGCTGTGATATATTTATGAAGGGTGCATAGCTTGAAATTATATATTGTATTAATCATAACTGTTCATATTTTCTTTCTTTCTTGTCTGGACTTCATTATCCCTATGGTATTGGCCTTTCAAATTACGTACCTTTGCATCTTTCAATTTATAAATTTGTTACCTTAAATTTCACAAAAAGAAAGCCCTTTTAATCTGGGTAATTTCTTCCTTTCAATGTTCTTGACAAGACATGGAACTTAGGTTCCTCTGTTTTCTTGGTGAATAGGTCATTCATTTCATACATTTTAAGCAGCGTTGAACAAAGTCTTATGTTCTGAGAACACTTCTGATATTTTAAAATATGGTAGGCTGGGTGCATTGGTTCATGTCTGTAATCTCAGCACTTTGGGAAACCAAGGCGGGTGGATCACCTGAGGTCAGGAGTTCGAGACCAGCCTGGCCAATGCGGTGAAATCCCATCTCTACTAAAAATACAAAAATTAGCTGGGCGTGGTGGCAGGTGTCTGTATTCCCAACTACTGGGCAGGCGGAGGGAGGAGAATTTCTTGAACCCAGGAGGCAGAGGTTGCAGTGAGCCAAGATCCCACCACTGCACTCCAGCCTGCACAAGAGCAAAACTCCGTCTCAAAAAAATTAAGTATCTGAAACTGTTCATCCTGAGTGAGAATAAAAGCATAAAACAAAACATTTATAGTCCTTGTACTTTTGTTATTTATGAGAACCCTTGTCCCTTAGAAGCACAAAGCCCTTGTCCCTTAGAAGCACAAAGCCTAGAGGCAAGATTACTTTAATACAAAGTGAATGTGTGTGTGTGTGTGTGTGTAATCTGAAGGAAAATAAATTAGATGTGAGTTTTCTTGAGAACTTCAGCAGGTAATGGTGTAGGTAGCAGTCAATGCTAAAGATGTTAAACAAGGCTTTCTGATTATCCTGGCTTATAGAGAAATGAAAAGCAATTCAAAGCTGGTTCTTTTGGCATATGTGGATGATGTGTTCAAAAGAGCCCCACAGATCCTAATGAGCTGTCGGTTGGCCAGCTAGTCAAAATTCTCAGTATGCCAGAATAAATACGAACAAAGGATTAATGAATTCCTAGAAGACTTAGCATGGCATCTTTCAAGGTTGTTTTGCTCAATGGAGCAAAAGCAAAATCATTTAGCATCCATTCTCTCGCCTCAGAGTTGCACGAGATAACTAAGAAGAGTGAGTTACCGCTGAGAAGAACTAAAATATTAACATGAAGGTCTGTATCACAGATGCTGGATATTTACCATACTCAGAGGTCTGCATTCTGCTAAAACACATCAAGAGGATCTGGAAAATGATGTGCTTCATAGAAAAGAGAGATTATGCAATCATGCAAAAAATACACATAGAGGACATGTAAAGTCATTTTTTTTTGTAGAGATTTTACTCCCCCATCCTACTGTTAAAGGGAAGATCCACAGTTCTGTCTTTAAAGACAAAACCTGATTCTATATCTTATTTCAGTGTATATTTCATGATATAAATGTCTAAAATTAAACAAACTTAAGTAAACATCATTTGAATTAATAAGTTGGCAAAAAAAGAGAATTCAGGTTTTTTTTTTTTTTCATGATGAGTAAGAGGGAAAGGAATAGTTCACACATTATCAGTTAAAAGTTTGATTAAACTGAAAAGTAGGTCATCTTTGTTCAGCAGAGTTTCCTCTTTAAACTACTTTTGCCCTATTTTGTAAATATCAGAAAAAAATGGTAGGACATGTAATTTGTTCATGTAAATCATCACTGTGTGGAACAATTCATCGAAGACTGGGCTCAATAAAAGATCTTAGCTCTAAAAATAGCCAGAATATAATTATACTGCTCTATTTAGACAGTCTCTCTACCAGTAACAGTTACTAAATTTAAAATAATATTGATACCAGAAATGCTGGCCTCAAGCTTTACAGTAAAGATCTGGATTTCCCAAGCTTTCTAGCGATGTTACAATAAAAAGAGAGCTTTAGAATATATGTACATTGGGTGAAATTTTGGATTAGAACTGGTCTTGTTTTCAAGGATTTCATCATACTGTTGAGATAGGATAGGCAAAACAAAACGTAAAGGTCATAGATACTTATTGCATTATGTGATTAATAGAAATATGAAATTCAAGAAATTATTCTGACTATATTGTGTTTTGAAAATCATCTGATCTAAGTCATAAAATTTTAGTGCGGGAAGGAAATTCAGAGAATATCACAACCAAATGCCCTACTCAGATTAAGAAATAGGGGCACGGTTAAAAGACTTGACCAAAGTTCTATAACTATAGCAAGATTTAAACTCAAGCTTCTGAAATCCCAGTATTATTTGCTCTCCACCACACTAAGCTGCCCAATCATATGTGTTGTGTAGTTTTGTTAAGTAAGTCTTAATTTTGAGCCATGAAACTGGGGAATTTCAAATAAATTCCAAAGTTACCCTGAATATTTTTTTTACTTAGTCATGAAGAGCCAGTTCTAAATGAAATCTTGTAGCACTTACCCACTTGGATGAATGTTCAACCTTTCCCATCTCACCTGTATGAGGCTACTTTGTAGAACTGATTTCTAACAGACTTGAACACAGTTTTGTATGAATAGGTGTGTCATAAAATAACTGTCTAATATGAGGTTTGCTAGAAGAAATAAGACCCAGTGTTAGATAGATCAGTAGAATGACTATAGTTTACAATAATCTATTACATATTTCAAGATAACTAGAAGACAATAATTCCAACGGCTCTAGATTAAAGAAAACACACATATTTAATGTGATAAATATCCCAAGTAAACGGATTTGATCTTTATAACTTATATATGTATTAAATTATCAAAACTATGTATATCTATTATGTATCAATTTTTAAAAATCCAAAAAAACTCAAGAATAACTGTCTAAAGAAAGAGATAATAAGAATTGTAAGGTAACTTTTAATGAGGTGTTTTGGGGCCATATTAATAAATAACAGGGCTCATTGTTGTGGGCTATTACCAATACTGTCAAAACTAGTAACCCACAGAAAAGAAATCACTACTTGCCTTTATGGTAGTACTCCTCTAACGCACTTGCAAAGTAATCTCCGAAAGACATGCTCATTAGTGGCTCATTACTTAGCTGTCTAATTGCTGTTCATATCAGCAACACAAATCACAGAAAAAACTTATTAAAGTAAGCTATTAATTTTTTTTTCCTGAAGAGCTTCATTATACAGTATCTTCTCCTAATTAATATAATCAGCACCATAAAAATCCAAGATGAAAGAGAACCATTAGGTCATCTGCATTCAACTACCTGGAAATAGAGAGGCTATTCTCTACAATGACCAGTCCATTAATCTCAAGCAAGGAATCTCACTGACCTCACTATAAATAACTGCTTCCCTTTTAAAAACCCCTACCTATGACATTAAATTTCTTTACTCCATGGAAACTTTTCTTGGCTTTCTTTAAGAGGAGAATAGGTGCTAAATTTCAGAGTAATTTCTCTACATGAACCTTCTAATGCCTTCTCACTAACTCCAGTATGAAGCCCATAAACCTTCAGATACAAAATCTAAACTTTTTTATTTTGCCTGGTTTTACACATTGTGACTCCAGACTGCTTTCTAGTTTCAGCCTCCTAGCATTGTCTGCTCTCTGAATCTGAACTTTAAACTGCAGATAAATCTCTTCAATTTTTATCTCTCTAAAAAGTGGTATAATTTTCCCTATCTTTGCCTTAGTTTCTGCCATTCTCTCAGTTTGGGATGACAGACTCATTCCTTTCAACTTTAGGAATGCACAGAAAATTTTAGATTTTGTCTGAAAAGTTAGAGTAGATGACCTCAAAAGCCTCTTTTAATTCTTAGATATGGTTGTTTCTTATTCATCCCTGAGGGATCACCTAGCATTAAGCTGCAGATCAAATAAAAGATCTAGAAAGAGATGATTACCACAGACTTAAAATTACTTAAATGCTATTCTTGATTCTTGAGTATTATCCACAGTTTTCCACTGCATATTAAATTGACAGCACCATCTAAAGCCAATAATAACATTTTTTAAGTGTACAAATTTTCACATTGAAGTCATATTTGTAGAAGATATGTAGATGTAAGGATATGTAAAGTAGGGTCACAGCCAGAAAACAAAGGACTACATTAGTGTTGAATGGTTTTACAAATGATCAAGATGAGAGAGAACCATATGTTAGTGATCCAGGAAAGTCTCCCACATTGTAAAGATCTGACAAGAGATCCAAACTTACATATCGTCAAATGGTTGAACACCCTATTTAGCTTCCTTAATAATGAGATCTAAAGTTGTTTTGAAAGAAGTAAATTTAAAAATAAGTAAAATGATAAATATCTAATAACTAAAAACAAATATTGCTGCATTAAAAAATCCATGTATTGTCATGTCTTAGTTGAAAAATATGTCATGTCAATCCAAATATTGTCATGCCTTAGTTGAAATGGAATGGAAGGATTCATTTGCAAAGCATGGCAAGGTGCTAGAACGTTGAGTATATAATTACTGATTAAAAGACATCAAAGCCAAAAGAACATATATAAAATGATGAAGAAATAAATGAGCAAGTACCATGAAAACTAAGTTATTCAGAGAATGCAAAGCTCTAGATCTATTTCAAGTGAGCATTGGGTGAATAAAGTAAATTTGAGCTACTTATGTATGAATATTGAATCATTCTTCATAAATATGAAGGTCATGGGGAAACAGTACATAAAGAAGATACTCGGAAGCAGAAGAAAACACAGCAACTTTTCATAGTAGATTGAGTTGGTATAGAAGTTATTGGTGCTGTTCACCAACTATTTCTGGCTCTCTAAAACCAGGACATAATAGTATTATACATCCTAGAGACCTTTGAAAATAGCTATGACTATGTGACTCACTTTGGTCAATGACATGTAAGTCGCATTTTAAGGGCTAGTGAACAAGTCTCCATATTCTGATTTTCCTGCCTTGAACATCACAGAAGTCCAGAAAGGGAGCTTCCCTCAGTTTGTGTCTCTTAGTAAGGATCATGGGAAGTAGAATTCTCTGCCAACTTAAGATTGACAAGAGAATAGACAAATAATCAAGTTTTATTAAGTCCTTTAAAGTCATTATAAGAACATTTTCAGCATAAATTGGTTCATACTGAATGACTAAAATGGCATTTTTGGCTTGGAGAATTTTGTTAGAATCTCTCCATTTCTTTACTATACCTCTCTTACGCGGTAATACAGCAAAGTGATTGATTTTAAGTGTTCTACTCCTAGGAACTTTCCTCTCTCAGAGACAGAATGCATATCCTTATTTTATATCCTTAGGGTTTAACACAACTTCTGATAGTTAGCAAGATCTTCAATGTGTTTTGTGGAAGGAGAGAAAAGGGGAAAGAAAAGAAGAAATTAAAGAAAGGTGGATTGATGCAAGTCTCCCAGGCCATCCATGCTGATTGGAGACACTGATTTATTCAAGAATTTGTGACTTATATTTATCCTGCCCAGAGACAAATCCACTCTTAAAAAAACCCTTCATTAGCTTTAATATTGCAATCATACAGAGTATTTCTCAAAAAGTAAATGTTGTAATCCTTTCGGCCTGTTCACAAGTTTTACAAAAAATTAAATTATTAAATTTCTAATGAATGCCAATATCCTTTAAAGCATATTCTGTTTTGCTTGTACAGCCACCTCAATGAATATGAGATCCTAAAGTTAGTATCTGGTTCAGTCCACATGAAAGTAGCTTTATGGCAAGAGAAAGTATAGACGAACAGAATTAGTTTTTGTTTGGCATATACAAACTTGCAAAAAATCAGTGGCAGATAGTAGCTTAGTAAGAATAAATAGAGAGTTTTTACTAAAATTTATTTTTACATACTCAGTATTTTCTTTTGAAGGTGCCTATTTAATAGGTTCTCTTATTAAAATAATCACCATTGGTTGAATTGACTTTATTGTTAACAAAGAAGAATTAAGAAAACAATCATTGAAAGAATTCCAATAATAGGCCATGCACTTTGAAAGAAAAAGAAAAGTAGTGGTGCAGTTATAACTATAGATGGATTTTTCTAATATCAACAGCTTTACAGAAGTACCACTGTCCATTATTTTGAATTTTTTGGCATTACAGTTTTATGTTTTATTCCTTTAATAATAATACAAAAATAAGGAAAATAAAAATTCATGTCTAAACTTATATTTGTACATATTTTCAATATATCCAAAACAGCCATATAAGTCAATACTGAGCCATTTAAGTCAATACTGAGCATCTACAAAGATAGTCTCTCTTTAGAAAGATGCTGTGTATTATTCAAATTTGACAGAAATGTTCAGTAAAAGAAATAAATTCATTGAGTAACCTTCTGGTGAAAGTTAGTACTCCAAAAATAAAAATAAAAGTCAAACTAGTGGGGATCAAGATTAGATTGCAGCTCTCATGGGCAGACAGAGCAGCGTGTGGAGGCTTGCATCATGATATTTTGCTACAGAAAGACTGTAAAAATAAATCAGGACACCCAAGAGGACCCACAGACCCTCTGAAGGAAGCAGATTGCTCCTGCAGGACCGAGAAGACACCACAATACTGTGAGTGCCCAAACTCTGGAAGTGGGAATGGGAGATCGTCCAGTCCAGAACACACATACCCACTGGGGAAACTGAAGGTCTAGATTATGGGAGAAGATTCTAACCCTACCTGGAACTGAGTCAATTGAGAGAGCTGAGTGAAATACAGGGGTAGAGGAAGCAGCAGGGTAAGGCCTGTGAGCTCACTGTGTCTCCTAGCAAACCATTTATGCCTGGCCTTACAGGGGTCCTTTGGGAGGGCAGTCAGAGGCACTGGGAAAAGGCCACAGGGAAAAGGAAATCTCCAGCTGAACTTCGTAATAATTTGAACTGATTGAGAAATCTCCTATCCCGAACTTAGGGGAGGGCATTAATCTGGTGTGCAGACTCCACAGGCAGGGGAAGAAGGAAAGTCACACTTGCTATTGCAGCTGAGAGGCAAGTAGCCTGGGACAAGTTCTCAACCCTGCTCACCCACTGCCTGGAAACAGACTCGGTGCTATTGGTGGGGGCACAGTGGAAGTGAGATCAGCCCTTTGGATTGTGTGGGAGCTGGGTGAAGCCTGTGACTGCCAGTTTTCCCCCACTTCCCTGACAAACTGCATGATACAGTAGAGCTAGTCACAATCCTCCTGGGATCATCACTCCAGTGACCTGGGAACTTCACCTCCATCCCCTACAGCAGGTGCAGCAAGACCTACCCAGGAAGAGTCTGAGTCATACATGCCTGGTCCTGCCCTCACCTGTTGGTCCTTCTCTACCCACCATGGTAACTGATGTCAAAGGGCATAAGCTTCTGGGAGTTCTAGGGTGCTGCCCACCGCCCGTTCTTCCCCATACTACTATAGCTGATGCTCTCTGGAAAGCTCCACCTCCTGGCAGGAGGCCAACCAGAACAAAAAGAGTCCATTAAACCACCAAAACTAAGAACCCTCACAGAATCCACTCCCCTCTCCCCCTGCCACCTCCACTGGATCAGGTGCTGGTATTCCACCCCAAGTACCAGTCTGGAGCCTGGTAGACTTGCTGGGTGGCTAGATCCAGAAGAGAGATAACAATCACTATGGCTCAACTCTCAGGAAGTCACATCCATAGGAAAATGGGGAGAGTAGTGCATCAGGGGCATGCCCCGTGGGAAAAAGAATCTGAACAACAGCCTTCAGCCCTAGACCGTTCCTCTGACAGAGCCTACCCAAAATAGAAGGAACCAGAAAACCAACTCTGGTAATATGGCAAAACAAGGTTATTTTACATCCCATAAAAATCACACTAGCTCACCAGCAATGGATCCAAACCAAGAAGAAATCCCCGACTTACCTGAAAAAGAATTCAAGAGGTTAGTTATTAAGCCAGTCAGGGAGGCACCAGAGAAAGGCAAAGCCCAATATAAAGACATTGAAAAAAAAAAAAAATGATATAAGAAGTGAAGGGATAAATATTCAATGAAACAGATATCATAAATAAAAAACAGTCAAAACCTCAGGAAACAATGGAGACACTTACAGAAATGCAAAATGCTCTGGAAAGTCTCAGTAATAGAATTGAACAAGTAGAAGAAAGAAATTCACAGCTTGAAGATAAGGTCTTCAAATTAACTCAATCCAACAAAGACAAAGGAAAAAGAATAAGACAATGTGGACAAAGCCTCTAAGAAGTCTGGGATTATGTTAAACGACCAAACTTAAGAATAATCACTATTCCTGAGGAAAAAAAGAAGTCTAAAAGTTTGGCAAACATATTTGGGGGAATAACTGAGAAACATGTTGCTCTCTATATCCAATATGTATACAGAATTGAGAAAATTGACATGTTCAAAGAGTAGAGAAGAATGAAACAAAGTAGGTAATTATTTGATGAATTTTAGTAGAATAGTCCTTTACTAGTATGAATGTAGAAATTAATAAGGTTGAGGGTATGGCCTTTCTTACGAAGGGGGGGAAATATACTTTTTAGAAAGTTCTCCAGGGTATCCAAGGCAATCAGAAAAATACAAATCACTCAAAATCCAATTATGTAGCAATCAGGGATATAATAGTAACTACATTGTATTTGACACGTTAAAGTATGTTTAAAAATCTAAAAATCTTCATGATAGCAGGGGACAAACGTAACAACAATAGACTATACATGTTGAAAACGTCATTAATTAACGACAAGAGACAGTTGAAAGACTTGGCTTTAAGAATCCAGTCTACACAGAGAGCATGACAGCATAATCTTTTTTTAAGAACGGCTTCAACTTTGATCTTTGAATCAGCTGATACATCCTTTGGAAATAACAATCCAGTCAGGACAATGGTGTGCCAGTAAATATTTAATAATCAGACCTCCAAGCAAAAAAAAAAAAAGTCTGATTTGTAGTTTGCCAATTTCCATGGTATAAATACCCCCACTAGGGCTGATTTCAAACTGCTGATTTCATGATGTCACTGAACACAGACTTGGGAAGAGATGCTTGTACACAATTGGCTCTTGAGAGTTAACACGAGCCAGCGGGAGCCAACTCCAACACACCATGGAATCAGGGGCACTCTCATGTCCTTCTGCATCTAGGGGAATGAATTCACCAAATGGTTCACCTAGGAAGGCCAGATATTACCATCTTACTCAAATAGTATTGTTATTGAAGTGCGCATAGATAAGTAAAATGCAACACTGGGAAACAGAAGATTTTGAGTTGAGATGTATTATCTAGTCCTTTCTCTGCCAATAACTGCCTGTGATACTTAAGCAAGTCTGCTCAATTCTTGGAGCCTCAGTTTCTTAAGTGTAAATGAAAGGCTTACATAACGTTGTTCCCAAGAACTCTTTCTATTCAAAAATATATAATCCCACATAATAACACAATGTAAACAGCAAGGCAAGGCCCTATGACTACTGTATATAAGCTAACAAGGAATGATAATACATCTGATAATTAATTTTCAAAAGGCTGTACATTCGAATCAACTCCATTGTCAGATCAAAGAAAACTAACAATAAAAAAACAGAAGACCCTGATTTAGCTAGGAAGAGAGGGAGAGGACCCTCTTTATTTTGGTTCCACTGCTCACTGTACCTCAGATAGTATCAGCTAGAGAAGTGTCTCACATACTTTGGGCGCATAAAAAAAAACGGGGGATCTTGTTAAATGCAGATTTGGATGGAAACATTCTGGGGTAGGGTTTGAGAATCTGCATTCCCAACAAGCTTTCAAGGGGAAGCTATACTGCTGGTCTGAGAATCAGACTTCAAAGAGCAAAGATTTAGATGGAAGTAAAACTTTTTTTTTTTTTTTTCCAGTTTCTCAGACTCCAATCTGGCTCTGGAAGAACTTCAGGGGGAAAAAAGGGATTTGAATCACATCAGCTGTTTAAACAGATCTGAATTCACTTTGGGAGACACATCCACTATTTAGTTGAAGCTACATTGATTATTTGATTCACTGTGTTCTCAAAGTTGATTCTCTTTTAATATTTTTCATCTAGTTAAAAGGTTTCACAGAATGTAAGACAATGGATTAGATTTGCAGAGTTTTGTTGGCATAATGGAAAAGAAAGTCCATTTTGTGACCAGTCTGATCTGTAATAATTAGTTTCACAATTATTATCCAACAATGTCTTTGAATAATTAATTGGATAATGTTCATGTAGGTTTGAAATCACTTCCATCAAAAGGTTAACGTTTATTAGATGTCATAATTATGATATGTACTAAAGGAGTTTAAAATAACAGATTAGCATAGCTTTTGAAGGCAACTGCATTATAATGGAAGTAAAACTGTATTGTAATTCAGTCTATCTGCATTGAATTTTTGATGAGTGTCGCTTATCCTTAAATGGAGATGGAGAATTGGATTTTGGTCCAGGGAAAGGAGGGAGGACTTTAGGGCCAATGAAATTTGGGTTTGAAATTTTGATTGGCCAAGTAATAATTATGCAACCTAAGACAAACCACATAACTTTTCTATGCCTCAATTTCCTAATACATAAAATAGGGAAACAATATTTCTCTTTCAGGGCTGTTGTTAAAATAAGTGATAATATTTATAAAGTACCTAATAGAGTACATGCACAAAACAAGCATCCAATGAGTAGACATTTGGAATAAATCATTTTAATGGCTACTGAAAAATTATATTATTTTTATGCTATATTTTCTGTTAATAATAATATACAGAATTTATTTAGAGATAAAAATTGCATTTATTCATAACACACATTAGAGTAGGTATTATTAGAGTAATATATTTGTCATGTTATTTTGATTTTACAAGATGAATTTTTATTAAACAGAGTAATCATATCTACTAATAAAACATCTACTTAATATGCTTAATTGTTAACATAAAGTGAAATACTACATAGGAGACTTCTTTGAAAACAATGAAGTATATTATAGATATGAGTTACTAAATATTCCACCAGAGAAAATGATCATGCATTATCTGACACCCACACTTAAAATACTGATGCCTAGAATGGGCAAAATTAGGCAAGATGGATCTGTAAAAGACCTTCATAATTCCACTTTCGCCTGTTTGTGCTACACATTACAATTGGTACTATGGAAAACACTTTAAATGTAAAGGAGTGGGATGCTTTTCCTCTGAGAAATTGAAAGATAGGATTCACACATGAAGCAATTAGAACCTTAAATGATAGAATGTACAGTGCTAACCCTTTCTACATGTAAATATTTAGAAAAGAATGAACTCTGGGTAATGGAATCATCAACTAAGGCTTCGCAGAGGTCATAGATTCTAATTTTTGACCTTGAATGTTAGGTGGATGTGGAAAAGTTGCTACAAGCATTAATGGATCACGTTCACTTAGCTGAGGATCTCAAGAAGCACAGAAACAGAGCAATGAGCTTTGAGCACAAAATCCTGTATGCATGCTACTAACTGTACTAAAAAATGAATCCTCAGAAGACATAGTCAATACAACTGGGTAAGTCGAAATGCGTAAACTATGGAGCATCTGGACTACAATACGGCAGCATTTGAGAACAATGTGGTAGGGTGAACAGTGACATAATACAGAAAGTATATCCAGTTAACAGTTAGAATTGTTCTAGGCAGAAAGAACTGAAATGGAGAAACATTCAAAGTAGAAAGGATATAGTTGTTTCCAAAAGGCTCATACATATTGAGTCTTTAAAATATGTTCCTATTCCTTATATCTGTTACAAGTGCTAAATGTTATAAACATATAGCACAGAATTAAGGAGATGACAGATCAATGCTATATCAAAGTTTAGATGAGAAAAATCATTTGCTCAAGAATATGAAATACAAATGAAGGCAGCGGTGGTAAGAAACCCAGCTTGTGAGCAAAAGTGAGATACTCTTATCTAAAATAAATATTTCCCTTTCTGCCTTATATAATGAGATGTTACAGTTGAAATTGGAGGAACTGATAGCATCCAAATCATTGGAGTCACCAAATTTGTATTCACCAAGTAATAGGATTATGCAAAAACAATGTAAATGCCACAGTCCTTGCATTTTTATCATAACACTTAATGCTGAAAACTCTTAGTTCCATTTCATTAAAATCACCAGAGATTTGAAATAACATGTAAGCAATATGTCAAACATAGAAAATATTGCCATTCATAAACTGTTCATTTCCAAAGAATATTGTGTTGAATCCTTATTATTTTAGGTGTGGTTTTGTTTTTTGTTTTTTCCTTCTAAAGCAAGCCTGACTGTGGCCTGGTGATGTATTCTCCAACAAAGTGGGTTTTACTGTATGTTTTTATATTTAAATAAAGTACATCTTTATATGTATCTCATTGTACTCTACAAATATCAGTTAATTTACTCTGCTTATGTTATCCCCAATTCTTAAAAGATGGAGTGCTTGCCTTTCATTACCTAGTAAAACAATGACTTTACAAACATGTACAACTGTTCCACCTGTATTCATTGTCCCATTTTATTCGCCTGTTAAATGCATTCAAGTCAGCAGAGAATTCAGTAAAAACAGCAGTAAAAACAAAGATCAATATGTACAAAAAACAATGGATGTTTTCTATGTGCTACTAATATGAGTAGAGTACAGTCGTTACCATACCTGGTTACACACAAAGGATTCGTTTCAGGATACCCTGTGGATACCAAAATCCACAGATCCTCAAATCCCTTATATAAAAGGCCAGAGCATTTGCCTATAACCTACACATATACTTTTGTATACTTTAAGTAATCTCTAGATTACTTATAATACCAATATAATGTCTACATATCATTTTATTCATGTGGATTCAATATAGTACTCAGCACAGAACAAAGTTAAGTTTCACTTTTTGGACCTTTTGGAAATTATTTTTTCCCCAAATATTTTGATCCACTCTTGGCTGAACCCATGGATAATGAACCCACAGATATGAAGTCAATTCCATTTTCATTTCACCACTGGCATTCACCTTTAGTTCAGCATTGACTGAGAAATACTCATTTATTTGATCACTACATTTAAAGCATCAGAAACTATTCTTGGAGCTATAGATAAACAGATGAACATCATCAGGACCCTGACCTCAAACAGAAAATGTGTGTTTAGGTAGAAGGCAGAAACAAACCAGTTTAAAAAAAAAAAAAGAAAAAAAAGGGGGGGTGAACTGAATTATCTTTCATTCACCTCTTTACATTTAATATTCTTCTCTGGTCTCTGTCCCAGCAGTTTGACCTGCGGGGGCTACATCAATAGGCTTTATAACTCTTTGCCCTGCTGTAAGATTCAGCCAATGCAGAACCATGGAAGGGATTGGAATGAAGAAGGGTGACATCACACTTTTTATTCCCCTGGCTTTCTTCTTAATGGTTCACCTTGGTTTTGAGAGACAGGACTAGCCGGATTTCCTAGGCCAACTAAGAATCCCTGAGCCTAGCTGGGAAGGTGATCACATCCACCTTTAAACACAGGGCTTGCAACTTAGCCCACATTCGACCAATCAGAGAGCTCACTAAAATGCTAATTAGGCAAAAATAGGAAGTAAAGAAATAGCCAATCATCTATTGCCTGAGAGCACAGCGGGAAGGACAAGGATCAGGATATAAACCCAGGCATTGGAGCTGGCAATGGCAACCCCCTTTGGGTCCCCTCCCCTTATATAGGAGCTCTGTTTTCACTCTATTTCACTCTATTAAATCCTGCAACTGCACTCTTCTGGTCTGTGTTTTGTTACGGCTGGAGATGAGCTTTCGCTTGCTGTCCACCATTGCTGTTTGCTGCGGCCCTCACAGACCCACCACTGACTTCTATCCCTCTGGATCCAGCAGGGTGTCTGCTGTGCTCCTGATCCAGCCAGGCGCCCATTGCCACTCCTGAAGGGGCTAAGGGCTTGCTATTGTTCCTGCACAGCTAACTGCCTGGGTTCATCCTAATTGAGCTGTACACTAGTCACTGGGTTCCATGGTTCTCTTCCGTGACCCACGGCTTCTAATAGAGCTAAAACACTCACTGCATGGCCCAGGATTCCATTCCTTGGAATCTGTGAGGCCAAGAACCCCAGGTCAGAGAACAGGAGGCTTGCCACCATCTTGGAAGTGGCCCACGGCCATTTTGGATGTGGCCAGCTACCATCTTAGGAGCTCTGGGAGCAAGGACCCCTGGTTAAAAGTTTCCTAGGCCCTTGTGCTGAAAGTCACAGAGCCTATTAAGGTGGGTCTCTCTACAAGATTTCTTGCCAGATTCTGCTAACCATTTCTTCTCTTTATCCTTTCAGGTCTGGAGATAGAAAAAACTATGATATATTAACCATCCTTTCTACACTCTGCCCATCTTTGTATATAGTCTTTTCTCCTTAACTGATTGCCCTCCATTTCCTGCTAGGACACTGATATAGTTTGGATGTATGTCCCTTTCAAATCTCATGTTAAAATGTGATCTGTAATGTTAGATGTAAGATCAGGTGGGAAGTGTTTGGATAACAGGGGTAGATCCTTCATGAATGACTCTCCCCATGGTATTGAATTCGCAGGAGAGCTTCTTGTTTTAAAAGAGTCTAGCTTCTTTTTGCTCTCCTGCTTTCCATGTGACACACCTGTTGCCCCTTCACCTTCCCCCATGAATAAAAGTTTCCTGAAGCCCTCACCAGGAGCAGATGCCAGTGTCATGCTTTCTGTACAGCCTACAAAACTCTGAGCCAAAATAGGCCTTTTTATCTTAGTAAATTGCTCAGTCTCGGGTATTCTTTTATAGCAATGAAAAACGGACAAATACAGACCCTGACTGATAGAGAAGACTTTATGTAACTAATGGGAATTAGAACCAGACCCTGTATAACAAAGAGGATTTGAGGAAATGATGTAGCATGGTGAAAAGATTTAAAGAAGGGGCGATGAACAAAAATACCACCTTAAACTGTGGCATCAGGATGGTACAAGGTGGATTCACATGACTGTAAGTAGGTTAGTTTTGATAGAGTAGACAGTTCATGCTGGGAAAATATGGATGATAAGGCCGTAACTGTTACTTTAAAGCAGTAGTTTTCAACCAGGGGTAATTTTGCACCCAGGGGATATTTGGCAATCAATATCTGGAGACATTTATGATTATCAAGACTGGAAGAGAAGAGGAGGTACTGGAGGTGCTACTAACACCTAGTGAGTAGAAGGCACAGAGCTGTAGACATCCTGTAATGCACAGGTAGCCTGCTCTTAACAGAGAATTACTCAGCTTAAAATGACAATAGTTTAGTTTGGAATATGTGTACTATCCTTTGACTACTTGCCCTTCCATTACAATGCTGGCAGGCAGGGAAGTTTCATGCATTCATTTAGCAAATACTTACTAATTACAGATTATCTGCATAACACTGGGTGAAGCCCTGTGATACAAAAGCATATAAAAAGGAACACGGTGCCTAACCTCACAGAGCCTGGAACTAAATGGAGAAAAAAAACACATTAATCAAACTATTAACAAAAGTTCATGTAAAGTAGAAACTGGGTAACTGTGGCCATTGAAAATACGGGAACTTAAAATGGGAGAAAGGGGAGGGAGTTTTTCTGTCTAATGAGATCAGAAAAGACCTGATATAGGACCCTAAAATAGTTTGGAAGTGTATCGCCTCCTGCAGGAATCCAGTAGGAATTAGGTAAGGCAAGAAGAAAGATAAATGCAGAGGAGACAGTATGTGCAGAACTTGGAGATACGAGACGCTGGCTAACTCCATTCATGCATGTAGAGTATTTTTACTTTAGGATTGCATTTGTGTTTGAAACTGTTTTATTTTTCCTCCAATTAGACAATAAGTAGTTCAGAACTCAGAACTGTTTTCTATTCCTTTTAAAGCTTCTACACCTGTAGGGAATGCTTTATAAATGACCCTAATTATAATTGGCTCAATGGCTAATCATGCATAAAACTTGGGATCCAAAATTTAGACCCTGAAGTTATTTGGCGATTTCACTCATGTTGAAGAAAACTTATGCACATGTTGTTGGCGACAGTTGATGGTGGCAGTTTAAAAAAGAGCTGCCCAGGTCTCTTTAGATTTTCTAGTAAGTTTCATCTGCAATGGTTGGTTCCAATACATTGTTGTACAATATTAATAGACACCAGAAATCACTGCCTCAATCTGGCACACGGGTTGAAAGCACACTAAATGGAGAGTCAGGGGACCCGCACTGTGCTCCAGCTCTGATCTAATTACTCCACAATAATCAGAACTTTCCTAAAACTATGCATCCTGTTTCTTTCTGCTAAAGGTTTATCAATAATATCTTTATTTTACATATCTGAAGAAACAATGACACCATGTCTTTGAAACCACACAAAAAATACATAAGGTACTAGGCAAATGTAAAGACATACACACTTTTTGAAAATAAGAATTGGGAACTCATAGCATAAAAAGCATCTGCATGAAATTCAAAATGCAAAACACTGGCCAACATCCAAAGAGAATAACAACTACAATAAAGTTGGCAACGAAGGCATGTGCCCTTGAAAGCAGAGTTTAGGCAGGAGAAATAAACTAAGTGATTCCTACTGTTGAGACTGTGCCCAAGAAAACTGTGGTGGAAAGCCTATCTGTGGAGCATCCCCAGAGGCTCTAGTAAATAAATCAGCATTGGGGGGCAACAAAGAGGCATCAAATTCCTGATGAGGCTGATAGCCTCAAATCAGATAACTCTAAGGTCTGCTTTGTGATGGGTAAAGACAAAAAAATACCCATTTTCATTTTTAGTCAGAAAAATGTCTCTGAGTTCTCCCTCAGCTGTGGTATTTTACAAAAATAAAGCCTCAGAGCCAGCCAAATTTCACTGCAAGGATATTCATCACAAAATATTTCACACATTTGTTTCAAAACTATGGAGATGGATATGGCCAATCCCTAACTGATTATTTAAGTTTACCTTTATCCAGCTTGGATAAAAACTCAGTGAGAGGAAAATGACCTTGTTATTTCCATGCATCTGCATTCCACAAGCATTGATCAAATGCATACTTGGTGCAGTGAACTTTGATAAAAACTGTGGAAGCAAAGATTAGGTGATTAAATAACTGCTAATATAAAATCATACTTAGGTGTAAACAGCGTTACAGGAGAATCAAGAGATCAAGCTTCTGCTTTTAAGTTCTGCCTAATATGATTGTACCTGTGGCTGGCAATTTATCCCTGCATACTTGTTTCTAATTATAAAAAGAGAATGTGGATTGGAATAAAATAATACTAGTAAGCACATCTGTAATTTATTATATGTCTATTATGCACCAGTACTGCACCAGCAGTTTTACATTCACCATTTTATTTAATGTTTACAGAAAATGTTTGAGATAGATACACATATTTAATGGATAAGAAAATGGGCTCAATTCACAGAGTCAGGTTAATAAATGAGAAAGAGGCAGACCTGAGATTGAAGCTCATGTTCTCCCTATCAGCTTATCCTTTTCCTGTTCAAGCGTGGGTAAGTTGTTTGAACAAGATGTGTTCAACCTTACTATTATCAAGAAACACTCTTCACATGTACAGCATAATTCTGTGTAAGTCGTCATCTTTTCAAACGAAGACTTTTGGTTCATCTTCAGACAGTTTCCACTCATTTTCTTGTTTATTTAAATCAAACAGTTATTCAGTAAATGATGGTTTAAAAAAATCATGAGAAAATATTAATTTCACTATTCCTAATGGTTCTAGATGCATGAGTCTATAACTTTGTGAGAAATATTTGAACTTTCAACTCTTCTTCAAAAGGTACCATATTTTTAACCTTGAATGTTATACACTGAAAGAAATGAATGTTGAGTTGATAAATTCTCTTGGTTTAATTTCATACATTTACAATTTAAAAGCCAAAGAACAAGGGGAAGGTTGTAACTGACACAGTAAGTCAATTAGACTGTTACAAAGATTAGTCATAAACAAGGAATGACTTATGGAGATGTGTTCCACTTTCATTACCATTGTCCATTCTTTCTTGGAATTAAGTCAATATAAGAGTGCAATATTCATAGCTATTTTTGACACTCCATTGACAATTGTAACACTATGCACAAGATTCATTTCCTTGCTACTTTTCAACCTTTTTTCTCAAACATGCATAAAATTATATGGTAATCTAAGTATTAAGCTGAAGAGATAATAACTGACATTTCAGATCTAATAATGCATGGTTATAAATCAGATAATTTTATATCTCTGCAGACATATTAATCTAAAAATCCATTTGAAGCAGTGGGATTTTAATAAGGATATTCATATCAAATTATTCTCCTAGGCAAATCTCTAGCTATAGCTAGTTTAAATCCTGTGTTTGTGTGTGTATGTGTGTTTGTGTGTGTGTGTGTGTGTGTTTAAATTATGAGAGAAAAAAACTAAGGAGAAAAATTTTGATAATGAAGAAAAATGCAGAGCACATACTATCAAGACTTTATTGATAGAATTTCAGCAAGTTATTCTATGCCTCATAAAAGGTCATATTCAGAGAGCCATATTCATGAAGTTGAATTAACTTCTATTTTCAAGCTAACAAAATACTAGATTGGACCATTCCCATCAACTCCATTAATTGCAGGAATTTGACATTTTGCACATATAATCAGTTCTACAATTTTGGCTGAATTCATCAATCTGTTTAGTCAAATAAATTTGATAATTTAGTCAAACTTATGTTATTTAATTTAATGAAAAATAATGGTCACCTCGGGTTTTTTAATAACTGATGAAAATTATTTCCATTAATACACATAATCTCTAAAGACAAAATAAATATTAGTATAAGTATATGGAGAATATGGGACAAAGAAAAGAGTAGAAAAAATACATGAAGACAAATTCATTCCATAATGTATTCAATATAAGCTAGAGATAAAGAATTTAGTTCTAAACTTTTAACAGATAGTGTTAACCAGGAGATAGGACCAGCCACATAATTCAATGTCTTTATGGTGTAAGTTAATTGATTGCCCGATTAAAACAAAATATTTCTAGTACTAGGACTAATAATAATTTTTCTTAAAGGAATAATGCATCCATAATGTCCCCCAAAACATCTTTAAACTATACATTTTTTGTATACTAGAACATATCTGATTTAAAAAATTTGTAAACTAAGCATTTTACACAAAACTATAGCACAATTTTACTAATGTACATAGATGTAAAAATGTGACATAAAATATAAGCAAATCAATTCTAATAATATATAAAATAATATCAACAGGAATAACAGTAGCAAAGATTTCATGCCTGGTACTGTTCTATGTGTTTTATGTATATATGTATATTAATTTACAATAATCTCTAGGAAAAATTGTAATCAGTTTTAAATGGATCAAAAAATATATTCGGTATGCTCAATTGAGAACCAGGGTTTAGCTAGTATACCCTTTGAGCTTAAGTCCTCTGTGCAATCTCTATGCCTTTCACTCTTTTTCAGCTATTTTACAACTCTGTAAGTTGTAGAAAACTGATAACAATGCAAATAATTCTTGACTATATAAATGCATAAATTTCATCGGGTGGAATGCAATTAATTATTGCCCTGTGGATAGACTCATTTGACATCCCTTTGTAAATTAATTTCTGCCTTGCTTGTTGTCCATATGTGGAGCACTTCTAACTCTCCTTTGAATCAGTTGTGACATCTTGCTAAATCCCTCATTAATTAGTCAATTAAAATTATTGGCAAATGTTCATTGGATATTTATTTGAGAGTGAGAATTTTACCTTTTTCACACACACAAAAATTCCTAATTGGGTTTATACATATTTAATCTCCAGTAGAAGCAGGCACTCTCTTACATCCATTTTACAGAAGAGAAAGCTGAAGCATATAGATGGTAGTAACTTTCCCAAGACTGTTCACGTAGTAAGTGGCATGGCCAGAATATGAACATCTGGATTGTTAGGTTTATCTCAACATGATAATGTTTAATATTGTAACTGATAGAGAAACAGATTAAGAGAGAACAAAGATTTAATCATTGCAAGATATGCAAAAAAAATTCCATAAAATTTTATATTTATATCTTCCCACATCAATCAACCAAACAACCAATCTCTCCCAGCAAATGGAGATAAAGAAACTGGGAGCTAGCATCATGTTTTAATGTTTACACATTAGAATTATTTCATTAAGTAAGAATGTATCAAAATCCTACCATCACACAGGTTGACATTATGCAAGAATATACAGGCAGTACATTCAGATGAAAAAAATAATTTAAAGTTGGAATAAAAATGTTATTTACTGACAATTTGAGATCTACATGGACTATTCTAAGGTTTTTCAGAAATATGATGTAAGAATTAGTAGGCGAGTTCAGCAAATGTGACAAATACAAGGTACATTTTCAATAATTAGTAGCATTTTTAAATATAAGTAATGAAAATTAGAAAAATAAAATACTAAAAGCTAAAATCCATGTTAGCAAAATAAAATACATACTTATAAACAAATCTAATAATAACATCTGCCTCTATTAAATTACCAAATATTGAAAACATTAAAAAAAAAATCCAGGTTATGGAATTTATTTGGTTACTTAAAATATATGTCAGTTCTTTAAATTCATGTGGAAAAGTCCAAAAATGAAATTCTTAAAACAAACAAGCAAACAAAAACAAGGAGAGAAGACTTTGCCTAATGTGTTTGAGGTTTTGTGTAATGCTATTTTTCTATAGTAATGAGAACCATACAGTATTTGTGCAAGAAAGAACAGAATACAGGGTTTAGATGCTGACCAGCATAAGACTGTGTTATATTTTAGAGGAAGTATCAGAAATTGCTGAGAAAAAGAAGAATGTTAATAAATATTGTTGAAGTAATAGGTTTTCTATTTGAGAAAAATAAAATAGCATTAGATATCTTCATTAAATCACATACAAAATAAAGTAAAACTGTAAATTAATTAGTAGAAAATATGAAAAAGACTGACTTAAAGACCTCAGGATAGTAAAAGATTTCTTAAATCAGGCTCAAAAGGCAAAAATAATGCACAAAATAATGAAGATATTTGTACAAAAATAATACACTTTTTTTTTTAAACAAAAGACTGCAAAAATAAAGTCAAAATTCAAAGACAAGTAAAAAAACTAAGGAAGATATTTCCAGCATAAAAAAGAAAAAGGGAATGGGCAAGGAACTCACATACAAATCAGTACGAAAAGGTAATATGGCAAAATATAAAATAAACGTAGGATATGTCTAGGCAATTCACATAAGAATAAAATGGAATGGTCAATAAACATATAAAGATGTTCAATGTCAAGCATTTAGAAAAACGTAAAATAAAACCACAATGTACACCACTTTATTCTCTATCAGGTTGGAAAAGAAAAGGAAGAAGTTTGACAATAATAAGTGCTGCCAAGGATATGCATTGACAAGAAACTCTCAGACTCTGCTGGCAAGATCATGAATTTTTACAACCACTCTGGAGAAAGATTTGTCAATATTTTGTATGTAATACATATGCAATTATCAATTCAAAAAACAGTTATAAAAGATTCAGTGAAATTACTATCGAACACTTACATTCATCATTAAAATGAAAATAAACCTCATAGTTGAGTAACGATAGAATAATTCACTGTGGCCACTACTTGGAGCATCAGCATAGATAAGTTGTTTGCAAAACATCCACTTAGGTGACTACATTGTTTAAACTACCTGTAGATTTTGAAACTACCATTCAGTTACATAATGCAAGGCTATTATTTAGTGATAACTTTGGTTTTAGAATAGGTGGCATGCAGCCCTTCATTTTTGCAGAAAATAATTAACAAAGTCAGTTGGCTGTTAAAGCAATTAAGTTGGTTGAGTTAATATAAGAGAATCAGTTAGGTTAGGCAATGGTAACCCAAGACCTTTCATGGAATGACAATTGAACCTTGGTGGTAACTTGAAAGGAGACTCACCATTAATTCCGGGGAAAGAAATATGGAAAGTCAAGGGAATTGTCACATGGCCTGGAGCGCAAAGATTCATAGTATCTTCTGTTCTCACATTGAAAGTAAGCAGGGGACTGAAAAGGCTTAGACTCAGCCTTATCATGCTTCTCTTATTGCCTAAAAACTAAATTCATGTTCTGGAAGTAAAAATCAACATCCCAGCCAGGCGCGGTGGCTCATGCCTGTAATTCCAGCACTTTGGGAGGCCTAGGCGGGCAGATCACGAGGTCAGGAGATCGAGACCATCCTGGCTAACATGGTGAAACCTCGTCTCTACTAAAAATACAGAAAATTAGCCAGGCGTGGTGGCAGGCGCTTGCAGCTGAGGCAGGAGAATGGCGTGAACCCGGGAGGTGGAGCTTGCAGTGAGCCGAGACCGCACCACTGCACTCCTGCCTGGGCGACAGAGCAAGACTCTGTCATAAAAAAAAAAAAAAAAAAAAAACAGGCGCTTCGGACAGGGCACACGTACTGCCCTAGACTAGTTTTCGGACTAGTTTGTAACCTTTTCCGGCAGGGCACAGGTGTTGCCTCCGTGACCTCTCACCTTTGTCTATGAGTAGTGGAACACTAAGAGAAATTCCTGGGATCCTTCCTGGATCATTGGAAGAACCATCTGGACAGGTGGAAATAAGTATATTACAAATGGATTTGAGCCAGAAGCCTGACTATCCTCTTTACATGGTTCTTTTTTGTCTTATGGTTCATGAGTACAATTAGAATAGCTCATCCAAAATCTGATTTTGATGTCTAATATATATATTAGATGATCACCTTATATATATATAAGAATGATATATATATTCTAATGTCTATATATATTAGATGATCACCTTAAAGACATATATGATTATCATGGCTTTTTCAAACATGATTTTTAGAACTAGAATTACAAAAGTAAAAGTAATATTAATGCTATAAAACACACATCTCTTCATATAAAATCTGGAAAGTATGATACACCAGAAAGTAATACTTTTACAAAAGGTTAAACTCTATTACCTACCCAGGAATAATTATTTCTAATTGGAGGGTGGCTCTGTGAGCTTCCTGTGTCTCTAGGTTGAGCCTAAATTGCAGGGAGATGTTCAGAGGGACAGGAGGAGAGCCAGGTGTGACGTCCAGTACTGGAGAGCATACAATGGCAATTAAAGGACAAAGAAAAAGTCCACAATCATCTGTTGTTAGATGGGATTCTCTTGAATTAACACCACCTTTCTGGCTATGTTTCTTAAAAGTCAGCATAAAGGGTAATCAAACTGAAAGAAACTTAAGAAAACCTGAAGGATGACAAGGAGCAGAGAGAATATAAGTAGTGTGTGAGGTTAGGAGATGCGGATTAAAAAGTAATTAAAAATAAAATAAATAAGAGTAGAAATAGCAAAAGCAAACCAAATGTCATATAATAGATATGTTCTAATTTAGAGGATTAAAAGAACAGAAAATAAATCAATGGTAAAGTTGAAATGAAGAAGTTCATTATAAAAATAAGTGAATGTAAAGATCCATGGCAAGGATTTAAAAGTAATAGAGATAAAGAGGATTGAGGAAAGCTGTATTTAAATTATCATTCAAACAGTGAGAAAATGAGATACATAGATGACGAAAACAGAGAAATAAAAAGATTACCAGAAGCAAACAAGGAGTAAGAATTTCTAAAAATTCTTGCAGCTGTCCAGTTGTTTTTCTTGACAGATACCCTCACCCCTAATGTAATGGGCAGAATTTAGAGACCATAACTAGCCAGCTGCACACACTGAACTATCACTTCCTTCAAGGTCAGGCTCATAAAGTCACTATCTGAAGTGGTAAGAACATACGTTTTTAATACAAAGCCACAGGTGCAGTTTCTGGGTTACAAAAGCAACCATCAACAACTCAATTTGGTGTTGCCTGGTCTTCTGTGTTCTATTCACAGTAATTATTTGGAATGGCAGTTTGAACTGCTCTTTACAATAATAAGATGGTCAACATGGTCAGGTTATCACATGACTCACAAATATAGACAGCAGTGAGAACTCCTTCCTGAAAGGCTTCACTCAGTTGCTGAGCAATTTTCCAGGGAGGAAAACTTCCATGAATAACTCAGGGGAAATTATATGCTGCCCATTCAACAGACTTGCTGGATTAAGAAGATTAAACTTTGGATCCATAAAGTGTGTAGACCCAAGATCTACAGGAACTAAATAAAGACAGAAATTTACTAATCATCTGTAGCTGAAAACAGGGGTGCCAAATCAGACTAGAACTCAGAGGTCCTTCCACATCACTCTTTCTATACTGTCTGACTGCCTTGTAAATATAAAAACAATAGATGCTACAGGAATTTAAGGCAAGATAGTGAACACGTTCTGCTTCAATCATAGATAGGTTTATAATAAGTGCTTTTTGGTGGAAGGAATCTGTTCCTTTCTGAGACCATTAAATGAATCAAGACTGATCAAGGTCTCCACTTAAAAACAGAATCACTGGGTCACCAATTTGACTTTCTTCCCGAAAGTAATTGGTAGAAACGGATTCTTCTTCCCATAGTATTTTCGAATTTACTCTTCTAAATACGGGCACAGAACAAAGATGTGGGAACTGAAAGTGCTTTTTCTTATTGCATAATGAAATTCAAGTGTGTTGACCTCCTGACCATGATGTATAAGTCTAATGATTTTAAAATTACTTTTGCCTGCTGAGTTGTATATTCTACCCTGGGACTAACTAATTATCATTTTAAACTGAACAGATTATGTAAATGAGTGTGCTTGATAGTTTGTTCTTTTCTTTGTGTATACTATGAAAGGCAGGAATAGTTTCTCAAATAAAATGAATTAAACAGCTGTGCTTAGGATTGTCTCAGTGTTAAAACACTTGTTTTCTCATAAAGATAGTTTTATATCTAGACAAGCAAATACTTCAGAGGAAGAGTAATTTGAAGGAAGGTAGGAAACTCCCATTCTCCATAAAATTAGCTTTGGTTTTTATTGCTTGCTTTTCTACCAGATTTGTCCTTTGTTGCTCAGAATATTTTTCCTTATTATTATTATTATTATTATTTTAGTTTAAATCCATTGATAATTTGGGCACATTTGCCTTGGCAGTGTGGTCAGATCCTTTAATCAAAACACAGATAGGGGTGTGGTCTGTGTGGGGATAGACATGGGGCTTGTTTGAGGCCTTAAAGGAGAGTTCCAAAGAGCAGAAAATGTGATGGAGGGTCTAGGAAGAGGAGAGAGAACTGGAGGCAGAAAGAACTGTCATGAGGCTGACATTTGTGAATAAGAAGTTCTACATTTGATCTAATTGTTGCAGGTATGGAATGCAGGTAGATAAAACATACACTTAACTAAGAAATGGATGTTCAAGTAAGATTGACTATTGTTCCTCTCCCACTCCCTAGTGTCAAATATACATCAAGGTCAGGGAAACCACCTGAGTGATTAATCCTGCTCCTAGCCCTCCAGGCCTCTCCCCTTCCCTGCAATGGATGTGACCCTACATTAATCCTCTAGCTTCTAGAGCAGTTACTTGGAAGATCAAACTTTATATCCACTAGATTTTCTTCCAATCCTACAAACATTCACACAAACCCAAGCCACAAATGATTATGTCTACGGTTTTTATACTTGATTTGCTATTCCTAGGTTAAAGGCAGACTCACAGGAGAAATCTTCAGGGCAGGCAACAACCAGAGGAAAAAATTTACAAAATAGGCTGAAAATGGGAAAGAAATGAAGAAGCAAGAAGGAAATCGATAGAGAGGCAGCTTATGGTCCAGGGTGTATCACTAGATTTGGCTTTTAATCATTTAGTATATGGTCAGAGTTAAGATGAAACCAACCATTACATTTAATCTTGAGTCTGTAGCAGTAGTGAATAGCTAAGTGGTATAATAAATATGTGATTAGTTTCCAAATAATGTAAATACCAAGTGAAAAGTGTTAATGAAATAAACGTGTAGGCCAGTCAGTTAATCCCACCAACAATGATGAAACCATGAATTTTTTTTCTTAGATTATTTCACACAAAACCTGATTTCCAAGCAATTCCTACTGTCAGAACATACCTAATAAATAATTCTGTAAAAAGACCCTGAATGCAAATCTTATCTTTTATTTATTGCTATTGATGTACAATTTTTGTACATATGTATGGAGTACACATATTTTGACAAATGCATAGACTGTTTAATGACCAAATCAGAGTAGGATATCCACTACCTCAAACATTTTTCATGTATTTGTTTGAAAACATTTCAAATTTTCTCTTCTAGTTAATTTGAAATATACAATATATTGTACTTAATTATAGTCACCCTATTGTGTTATCAAACATTAGAGTTTATTCTTTCTGGCCAGGTGAGGTGACTCAGTCCTGTAACCCCAGCACTTTGGGAGGCCAAGGTGGGCAGATCACTTGAGGTCAGGAGTTCAAGACCAGCCTGGCCAACAAGGTGAAACCCCATCTCTATTAAAAATACAAAAAATTAGTTGGCCATGGTGTTGCATGCCTGTAGTCCCAGCTATAGGGAGGCTGAGGCAGGAGAATCACTTGAACTCCAGAGACAGAGGTTGCAATGAGCTGAGATCCCGCCACTATACTCCAGCCTGGGTAACAGAGTGAGACTTCATCTCAAAAAAAAAAAAAAGCTTATTTGTTTTATCTAATTGTATGTTTGTACCTATTAACATATATTTATTCATTTCTCCTCCCCCAACACATACCCTTTTCAGCCTCTAGTATCTATTATTCTACTGTTTACCTCTATGAAATCAATTTTTTCAGGTCCTGCATATGAGTGAGAACATGTGATATTTGTCTATTTCTGACTTATTTCACTTAGCATAATAACCTTCAGTTCCATGTTGCTGCAAATGACAGAATTTCATTCATTTTTACGGCTGAATAGTATTCCATTCTGTATATATACTACATTTTCTTAATCCATTCCTCTGTTGATGAACATTTAGGTTGTTTCCATACCATTGCTGTTGTGAATAGTCTTCCAATAAACATGGGAGTGCAGATATCCCTTTGTACACTGAAGATCTTGTCTTTTTAAAAGAGAGGATAAACTCTATGGGCAAGAAAGCTGCTTTAATCTGTACAGCATTTTACATTACAAATACATGTATATATACTATCTCATGTAATTGAATAAGTAAAATAACTTGCACCAAAGATCAAGTAACTTCAAAGTTACAGATGGACTCAAACTAATTCTCTTAAGTCAAAATCCCAAGTTATCTCAATTTCCTATTCAATTAGAGGAGTGACTTGTTCAATACCTTTGTATTGGTTGATTCAGATCAAACTGGGTAAATAAAAAACAAGTATTTATTGAGCACCAACTCTGTGCTCAGCCTTTGGTACATACGGATAGGAAGAAAAGCAAAGAAAAATAAAATAAAATAAAAGACACAGTATTGTTCTCAGGGTACACTCTTCCTGTGGTGAAAAGGATTAGCTTTGTGAAGAGGGGAAGGAGAAGAAACATTATGTTGTTATTATTGTCTGTTAAGTATGGTGCTATTGATTTTAGTCTTTTCAATAACCACTAAAAATACAGATTGCTTCTGTTTTACACAGAGGAGTTCAAACAAAGAGACATAAAATAACTTGCCCTCTCCCCAAGCTGATGTGGAGTGGACTCAATCAGACTGAAGTCTTTCCCTACCATGCTTTCCTCCTTCCCAGAGATTATAAATAAACAAACAAAAGGCAAAAACTCATTTACCATGAAGTTCACAAAGAGAGGAACATAGGACTGATTGTTTTGTCCAAGATTCTTGCCTGGTTTGTTCATGGTATAGTTTCAAGTTTTGTAGACTGAGAATCCAAAAGTCTGCAGTCTAGATTTGTACTTGCTTTAAACTCATTCTGGGGACTTGGACAATTCATATAAACTCCAAGAGCCTTTATTTTCTTACCTGTAACTGAATGGAATAAGACAAGCACAAAGTTTTGTCTTATTTCCAAAATGATGATTTGACTAAGTTTGATCTACATTAACTATATGACTGGATATTTGAAACTCCATTATTTACACATGCAATGGTGGGGGTCGGGTAACATTTTGTTATCATTCTCTCTCTGTGTCTCTCTCTAACACACACACACACACATACACACATACACACATACTTCTACAATAGTCTTGAGTAGTTTTCAAAATGTTTTGCAGAACTAAAATAAGGTTATCTATATAAAAATTAATTTTTACTGAGTAGCTAGGGAAATGAATTAGAATTACATGAATAAACATTTTAAAACAGTTGAAAAATATTTAAATATGCAAGTATACAGTGAGGCACTATACTGCTTTTTCAAACAATATCACAGTCCAATAAATACATTCAATATTTTGCACACTTAAATATGTACCTACAAATTAAGCTAAAAGTAGGTCATGCCAGAGTGAATTCATTGCATCCTTTAGATGTTTTTGACATGCTTGACATAAATTAGTCTCATAACAGACATGATTGTTAAACCATGCAAGCACAAAACAAAATACATTTAATTTTGCTGAATGAGCTGGTCAAGCAGGAGTCCTCAAACTGTCCTCACACTGCCCTTTGACATAAGGAGTCAAATGTTTCTACTTAAAGCATACAGTTATAACCTGTGAAGCTTCCAGTTACAATATTTCACTTTTAACTATTTCTAATTAGAGTAAGATTTCAGGTCAAAATGTTTCAGACAAGTCAAAAGATGTATTGAACAATATGAGGACTACTGTTAATAATTGTATATTGTATTCAGGATTTTTGCTAAATGTGCAGATTATGGCAGCTCTTGACCCAGGAGGAAAAAATGTATAGCTATGTAAGATAACAGATATATTAATTTGTTCCACTACAGTAATTATTTACACATACACACACACACAACTTATAACATCATGTTCTATAGCTTAAATATACATAATAAAATTTATTGTAAAAAATATTTCTGGAAACCTATGTTCGACATTGGCCACACTCAATGCCCCTGTAAGGAGATTTCTCCAAAGCTTACATTAGTCCATTCTATTTATATGATATTATCTTCCAAAAACAACTTCTGCTACTTGTTTATTAAAAGATTTATTGACGCAATATTAAATAGATATTACAGCAGGATATGTATAAATGATGTGCAGAGAAGTACATATAAAGTTGGAATTGTACCACAGAATGATAATCTTTAAAGGTAAGGTTTTCAATGTAAATAAATTAATGCGTGTGAAGGCAGGAATCAGTTTTAGATGCCATGAGCACCAGATACTTTCAGAATAACTGGAGATTAAATAAGAGTTATAAATAAATAGATATAAATTAAACTCTTTAAAGAGTTATACATTAATTTTACTAAATGAATCAGACTGCTCAATATGATATCATTTAAATAAATATAGTAAATTGATATTTTCCAAATATAAAATTGTTTATCTCATTATCAACAACAATGCATTTGTTTGTAGTAAAGTATCTGAATCATTTCACTTCTTTGGGCTTCAGTTTTCTACTTTGGAAAGTGGAAAATGAGGTAATCTTTAAGTTCCCTTTCTAGATGTGAATCTTATTTCTTATTTAAGAATTTATTTCTTACACACTTCCTACTCCCATTTCAAAGTTGTGGGAAGAAAGAAAATTTGGACAGTAATAATCCATAAGGGCAAATGTGACACAAACTTTAATCAAACCAAACCAACCAATATTAAATAAGAAATCTTTCATCTCATACTTGACTTTCTTTTTTTTTTTTCTCTCGAGTAAGTGTCCTTCCTTTCTTGTCTTGGAGGTCACAGTGGGTTTAATGTTCCCTGGAAATAAAGATCTACAATAGATTCTGTATCTACTTCAGATATAGAATCATCAGTGGCTAAGCTAGGCTGAAGGAAATGACACAGAGTAGGATGGGGAGAGTAAAGCCGAAGTCCTCCACTCTACCTCTGCTTAGGAGCCCACGTGTGTGGAATACTCAACATACTAGAAGGCAGCATGAAAGCCCTGGACATTGAGGACCAGAAGGCAAGAAAATAGCAGAAAAAAAGGAGGTGAGCAGGCAAAGCAACCAAATTTTACTTCTTCAGAGTTTCATCTCAAAATGACAGAGGAGAGGCTTCGTTTGGGAATACTAACACACGTTTTCCTCATTGTCGGTTAATAAAGACAAAGAAAAGGAACATTAAGCCCCATAGAAACGATATGAACAGTAATAGAGAAGAAAAATGCCACCAGCTCCTTTAGCCTCTGCTGAATAATGTTCACTTTACTTTGAGATTACCAAAATATTCAGAAATGATATATCATCCTGTTTCCCATCCCCCTTCAGAAGGAAAAGAGCTCTGAGTTAAGTACATCACAGTTTTTAAGATGCTTTCTGATTTGCATAAGAATTTAATCAAACCTTTCCCCAATACAAAAACTCTCAAGAATACGGCTCCTGATTGATAAGATGGGAAGGACTCTAGTTGTCTTTACCAATATCAGACAGACCCAATGGGTTCACTAATGCATCGTTTTTCAAACTATCTATGGAGACAGCTGTTTGTTTTCTTTTCCAACTGTCATACCTGGATACACAGTCCTAATGTACACCCACACCAAGCCCTGTTTAATAAAACAATTCAACTGATTATGCACTTGAATATCATAGTAATGTTAAAGTGCTACAAATTTTTCTTTTATTTCTTTTATTTATTTATTTATTTATTTATTTATTTATTTATTTATTTATTTATTTTGAGATGGAGTCTCGCTCTGTCGCCCAGGCTGGAGTGCAGTGGCGTGATCTCAGCTCACTGCAAACTCCACCTCCCGGGTTCATGCCATTCTCCTGCCTCAGCATCCAGAGTAGCTGGGACTACAGGTGCCCATCACCACGCCCGGCTAATTTTTGGTATTTTTAGTAGAGACGAGGTTTCACTGTGTTAGCCAGGATGGTCTCAATCTCTTGACCTCGTGATCCGCCCGACTCGGCCTCCCAAAGTGCTAGGATTACAGGCGTGAGCCACCACACCCAGCGTCTTTTTCAAAAATGTCATTTACTTTCAAGTTCTATACTTATCTCATGCTAATCATACGCAGTTTATGGGCTGGCACCTGTTTAGGGAACTACTTTGAGCAAAAATGCTATTCAAAGCTGCTAGGAGATTCGCAAAAGAATGTAGCCAAATCCTTCTCCAATAACACAGTTCTTTAGATAAGATAAGCAAAACTACGTGACAGGAAGATGAGCAAAGAAAGTATTGGGATTTGGGGTAAAACTTGGTCTTTCTGTAGTCCCAGTTTGAGCCATTAAGCCAATTTCCCCAGGTTGTGTTGTTTATTTTTGTTGCTTTGTTTTTATTTACATGTAAATTTTAAAAAGTCTTTTAATTTATATTAAACCAGGCATTTTGGAAGCAGAACAGTCTCAGTTTCTGTCTACACAGTACCAAGGAAATTAGGTAAATATAGGACTATAGCAGTAAAACATGAAATAGAAAAATAAATGAAGCATATGAATTAATATTTTCCAGGAAGGGAAATACCTATATAGTGAATTTTTGGGGAGAAAAAGATGTCATGGCAATATAAAAACCTGACCAACTCGACCCTGATTAACTCCTTTTCTAAAGTGCTGAAATTCCCAGATTCCACTACAAAATCGGATTCTTCATTACACATTCCACTGCACTACTCTTTAATTGCTTTATGTATTTTATTGCTTTTTCATTTCTCCAAGCGGATTAAATAAGCTTACCAAAGGCAGAGTTTGTGCAATATTTTTTTTTTCCTTTATATAACTGCATAGGACTTATGTGAAGTTCTTCTCCACAAGAAAGAGTAAGGTTTCCAGAAATAGCCCTTCTACTTTTTCAGGCTTTTTGGAAATACTTCCCCAAAACTTTATTCTGCAATATCATTTTTGGTTAAAAAACATGATGGACTGGAGTCCTGATGGATTTTTTAAATAACTTCTAGAAGTTCTTCTTCATTTTCTAATAATAATTATAACAATAAAAATTACTATTATTATTAGTGTATGTTGATGCCAAGATCCCTGGCTATATGTCATGTAATACTACCTCTAATCTTCCATGGCAATTAAGGGGCATGAAGCTTAAATTTATAGGTGAGAAAACTGAAATTCAAGAAGGTCAAATAACTCTTCCCTAGTCACATAACTACTAAGTGGCAGCATTAGTACAAAGCATCAAAACAGCTTTGTCTCAGTCCAAAGCCCCTTTTCTTCATATTGCTTTCTTTTTCCTATAGACATGTTGCCTTTTTAGGTTTACAATATCTTCTCGATTACATGCCTCAGAATTTGAAAGCCAAAATCTGTGGGTTTACTTTGATACCCTAAAGCCCATGAGTCCGGATTAAGCACTAGAAAGTTTGCTTCAGCTGTTATTTACAACCGAAAAGAACAAGCATTAGAAACAGCTACATATGGTATTGAAACTGGCATGCACAATTTTCTCTCACTTGAGAAGAAGGAGCTTGCCAGAGCTAGTGCATGCCTCACCTTGCAGAGCAACTTCCGACAACAAGACGTTCAAGCCAGATGGGTCCTGGCAATAGGCATCACAACACCCAGCCCATAATGACAAGAGAAACGCTAACATGACAGAAAGCTAGTAAACATATTAAAAATCTTCCCTCATCCTAAACCAATCCTTTGCACACTGGAAAATGAAAAGAGCAAAATCTCAATAAACCAAATTAGCAAAAATCAAGAGAGGGCGAAGCTCCATGTCTGACTTCAGCTGACCTCCATTAGAGGGCCATTTCTTTAGGATCAATACCCCTAATGCATAACTATAGACACCCACCAATCAATGGGAAGTGATAAAGGAAGCAGAATCAATAAACATTAGAAGAGCTAGAGAAAGTGAAGAAGGAAAAAAAAAAAAAAAACAGCGAGAATACTGGACTTTGCTGAAATGAGATGTATGGGAATTGCTTCAGAGCCATGTGTTTTCTCACTAATCTAAACTATTTCCCTCAACTGAAAAAGCTTGTATCTTGGCCTGAGTTGACTTTATGTGCAGATGGTTAATATCACAGTGTGATGTGAGGGCTTGATTGACTTAAATTATTTCCTCAAGAAAATTCCATAGTATGAATCATATGAAACTATAATGTGATACTGTAATGTAACAAAGTCCTGTCTTCATGGTCTTCTTATAAAATGTAAGTGCTCCTAGGAGACTAATACATCATGTCATTATCACTGTAACATCAATTATGTAGTATCTACCATTTAGCAAGTACTTAATATTACTGTGGCCAGATAAAATTCAGAAAACCATGCAATATTTAAGACTGAGAGAATGAACATACAAATGGACAGCGGTCAGACCATACCTAAAAATAAAATGCTGACCCACAACCTTCCACAACTTTCCCAGGAAACCAACTTCATATCTATAATAACCAGTTCAGGAAGCCATTCTGCTCTATGTCAGACTTGCAGGAAGCCAGACTGCTATCTCCAGAAACAATCCAGGAAGCCAAACAATAACTTCTTTAAAAATCAGAATGGTTAGGTCTGGGTTAACAACTGAAAGTTTCCCTAATTTTCGTGTCTGCTTTCAACTAAGGGTCAACCAAAAAAGGTTAAATGTGCACTCTTAGTCTATCACATGGGATGTCCCGTTCAGGTTAGCCCACCTACAAGATTCTGTATTGCAAAAACCTTCAATCAGGGCAGAGCTGAATCTTTTGCTTGCTTCCACTGTAAAGCTTTCTCACTTCTCTGCCTGCCTTTCGATCTCTCCCAGAATACAAGCAATGGTAGCTGACTCTCTTGCTATGAATAAATAGCCTTTTCTTATTCTCATTTTTTTCTTTCATTTATTCCCACAGGACATAAAATATTAGAAAATTATTTACTGTTTATCTAAAATTTAAATCCAACGGGGCATCCAGTGTTTTCATTTGCTATTTCTGGCAACAAATGTCATATTTACTATATGCCAATAACTTACTATACGGCAATACTTACCGTATGCCAAGAACTTACTGTATGGCAATACTGAGAGTATGCCAAGAACTGCCATAAGAGTTAGACACACATTGCTTTTAACTTTTTTCTTTTTTTTTTCCAAAGACGGAATTTTGCTCTTGTTGCCCAAGCTGGAGTGCAACTGCGCAATCTCAGCTCACCACAATCTCTGCCTCCCAGGTTCAAGTGACTCTCCTATCTCAGTCTACTGAGTAGTTGGGATTACAGGCATGTGCCACCGTGCCCGGCTAATTTTGTATTTTTAGTAGAGACAGGGTTTCTCCCTGTTGATCAGGCTGGTCTCCAACTCCCGACCTCAGGTGATCCGCCCACCTACGCCTCCCAAAGTGCTGGGATTACAGGCGTGAGCCCGGCCCGGCTGCTTTTCACTTTCACAATATTCTGAAGTAGATATCATTCCTAAATGAGCATCTGTGGCTTAAAGACATTTAGCAATTTGCTTGAATCCTAAAACAAAGGGCTCAAAACCATGACTGTTATATGGTAAATCCCATGCCCTTTACCACTAGACTACCTTCCGAAGTTAGGACTGGCATTTCCACAGAGAAAATTGCACAAAATTTCTGTTTGGCAAAACCTGAATGCTAACCTATAAGCTAGCGAGCGGGCAGAAATTGGTACCTAAGGATACTAAGTAGAAAGAACACAGAAGATGTGCTAGACTACGGAAGGAAAGAAAATGAGAAAGAATGAATGATGTCAATGATACGTTTCAGTAAATGCTTTTATGAAAAACCTCATCTTAAAAAACGCAAACATGCATGATCATTATAATAGGTATATCAGACAAGCTCACAGATATTTTCCTTTCTCTCCAATCCCTTGTATACCATAAACTGGTAGAAAAACAGCCTTCAGTTTGCATAATAACAGTTTTTCATCCATAAAGCTTAAACTAAATAAAATTTGAGGCTCCTTTTTGAAAATGTGCAGTTTTAAAGTTATAAAATCATAAAACGTTACTGCTTTCTAATTTTTCTTCTATAAAGAGCTATGATAAATAGGTGAAATTCAGTTTCTAGAAAAGAGTATTTCCTCTTGACGGTTTACTTCTTTCATCTAACAATGAATATGTACCACCCATAATTTTTCATTTTTATATCCTGGAGACCTGAAATTAGAGTCAATATTAAGACATTTAAAGTGTTGCTTTCAGTTTGCATACCCTAAGCTTACATCAAATTCTGAACTTCTCTGTATACTTCCACAGCTACCATTCAATAACTATATTATACCAGTGAAATAAGTTTATTAATTTAGGTTGTGTCATGCTTCCTATTTGTGGATGTTAATTTTTACTTTTAATATTATAAATAAGTATATGCTTCCATGATTGTACAAGGGAATTATCTCATTATTATTTATTAATCCAGCCCAGAATTGTCCAAGCTCTGAAGCAGCTTATACCATAGTTTATATTGATCTCTCTTCTCACTCAGCCCTCAAGAGCTTTGTCATAAAGCTTATGCTACCCACGTCTGGCACATTCTACATCCTGCATTCACATAATGGATTCTTTTAGCCATAAGTTGAAGACATCACATTATTTTTCACAAAAATTCTTTGGTGGTATTTTCCCATTGTTCCAGACAACCTCCAACCAGTTGAGGGAGGTAAAAAATGTTTATTGCTGTGGGCTGATATGCAACTAATTTGCCTATTAATGATATTTCTCCCCAGGGGAAAACATTCCTTTAATGTCTTTGCCAGGCTCACCTGCGTTGATGCAGGTCTGATTACCATTTGTTAATTTTATTTGCATTCATTGATCCATTTATATCAGTCACAATTTGACTTAATTTCCATTTGGCGGAAAGCATACATGGATGTTATCAAACTGTCTAGGAAATAAAATAGCCTTGATCCTCGTATTATCCAATGTCTGTCATTTTTAAACAAAATATATAAATGACCTGGTCTGAAATAGAAGGTGCAAATGTAAATTACTAATGTAAAATATTTTATTTCCACAAAGTATAATTTTATTGAATATAATAAATACATTCAATGTATTTTTCTCAGTATATGAAAATGTATTAATGTAAATATACATTATAGAAGATGGCGGGTCTAGAAGTCTAACAAATATGCTTCTCAGATATTTATCAAACACCATAAGCAGAGCTAAGACTTTAATAGGACACTAATCTGTGTCTTCCTACCTCAAACTGAGATAAAGTTCATTACAGATTGAGCATCCTAAATCCAAAAATCTGAAATTCAAAATGCTCCAAACTTTGAAACATTTTGATGTACCAACATGATGCCACAAGTGGAAAATTCCATACCTGACCTCATATAATGGGTTGCATCAAAACACAAAAAATTCAGTCATCCCAGAGGAAGTGTGATCCAGAAATAGAGTAAAGCAGGTCCTGATGACTTCAGCTGAGCCTCTTAGCCTTATCATTTTTCAAAGCTGAAATAAAATTAGAAAATAATCTATTCCAAAATTCTTCTACAAAATAGAGAGCTGAGGCCCAAAATTGTTTAGTGATTTTATCAGATTCCTATTGATTTCTAAAGCCAGTAATATTTCTATTATTATGTTTTTGTTAGAATCAACTAAAGTCGACATTTTTACCTAACACCTGCCTTACACTAGATATTCTTCTAAGCATTGGGAATATAAGGGGGAACAATGTGAAGTCTTTGTAATTAAATAGCCATGACTAGCAGACAAAGCAGTAGGTAAACACTCACCTCACATAGAATGTGATGAGTGCTACAGTTGGGGTGAAAAATGGCTATAGTGATTCCAAGTAGGGACACCATACTTGTCTTGTGGAGCATTATTCCAAAAAACTCCATATATTAATGAGTATATGGTTCAAACCCATGAGTTTTAAAACCTGCTATGTCATCCTTTGAAAAATCTCCAGCTGCGTCTAGGCATCTCATAATTTTCTCCTATTTCCCTACTAAGATATCAAAAGAAAGCAATGAAATACTGATCTCAGGATCATAATTTAGAGATCATGAAATACATACTTATAAAACTCTGATGCTTTGGCCAAGATCCCTTCCAGGGTGTGACCACCTGTCTGGAAACTTGGTGCACAGGACTCAGACACATAGAGCCACAAAAGGTAAAAATCAAAGTAGGAGATTTTATACCTCTCTCCAGAACTCTGGATTCAAAGCACAAGTCTGTTCATTTATCATTTTATTGGTCTTAGTGACATTGGAATAAAGCAAGAAAGCTCAGGGGAGTTCTCAATTTAGACAGTTATTGTGACCTATTTCTATAGATTTTTGGCAAGTGTATAACAGACTTGGATATCAGAAAAATGTTGATGTTTGTAGCAATGACTGGAGAGATAGTGATGAAACAGGGTCTGTCAGCTCAAGAGAAGTCTCAGATTGATTTTCCCAGAGAAACTGATATCTAAGGAAATAACTGAAATACAATTAAAATTATTTTGGTGAAGACAAAAAATAAAAAATAAAAACATTTGGGTAAGAGAAAATATGTTACCTATTGCAGGAATAAAGGAAAGAGTGACTTAAGAAATACAAAAGAAATAGAGTCTAATTGATAATTAAAGTGATGCAGGATTTTCTCAGACCATTTTTGGACTCGTAACAGGGGCAAATGTTTTCTCAGCCTACCATGCTCGACCCCTTGTGAGAAGGAGCATGTGAGCAGGTGAGTGTGGGACTCCCCCGGCCTCTCTGGGCACTGACATAAGAGTAAGCTCTGTGTGACTGCCCAGATGGGGATGCCTGCAACCCCAAAGCCCCTGGGGCATGTTATAGTGCTCTCTTAGCTCCACCGTCCATGGACAGTAGTGTATCAGCTCAGTTGGCCACTTGCATTGTCGCATGGGGCAGCTGCCCTCCACCGGTGAGGGCAAAGGGACAATGTGACAGCCTCTTCTGGGTGCCTGCACATGGTGGGTCCACAGCTCTTGTCCAGCATCCAAGAAGAATGAGGTCACATAGACACTTGAAGGATGATGAAGGCAGAGAATTTTATTAGGTGATGGAAGTGGTTCTCAATGTTGAAGGAAGCTGGAGAAGGGATGGGATGGGCAGGTAATCTTTCCTGAACTCTGGCCAGCTCCTGAAGTCCAGCAGGCTCTTCCCTGAAGTCATACTGTCTCGCTGAAGTGAGGCTGCCTCTCTGAAGGAAAGCTGCCTCTCTCTCCCCTACTGACTGAGTCTGGGGTCTTTATAGGCTCAGGATAGGCAAGGGCAGGGCAGGCAGTCTGTAGTTTTGGAAAAGGCAACATTTGATTGGTAAAAAGACATTATGTAGGAAGAACCAATCAGGAGAGAGTGGGCAAACAGGAATGGAAGTTCTCACTTTGGGCCTCAGGTTTCAGGCTACCTTGGCTTGAAGGTGGAGTTTTACAGGGGACATGCCCCTATCTGCCTATAATTTCTCTGCCTCCATCCTCTATCAAAAGTAGTGCCAGATACATAACAGGTGTTCAAGAAATATGTGATTATTAATTGTACAAGTGGACAATGAAGTAATCAAGGGTAATATTTAAGATTTGGGGTAGGGCATTTTATTAGTGGACCATTATTGCCATAAAAATCTAAAAATGAGGGCAAATGTGTTCAGTTTTGAATGCCTTAGATTATCAAAATTAAGAAGTTGAGTATATGGGATTGTAACTCAGTAAAAAAAATCTTGATGATAATACAGATTTAGTAGTAATTGGCATATTGAAGACAACTGGAAAAAATAAAATGGAAGAGATTTTTCGGGGGTCATGAGTAGAGAAAAACAAATGAGGAAAGTCAATGGGGTAGTAAAAATTAAAGGCCAAAGTGAAGAGATTACAGATACTAGACAGTAGTTAAATTTTTCAAAGAGTGGGAAGAGGTCAAATATGTTTCCAAATGAAGACAGTTTAAATATATAGATTTGAGGAAAAAATATATAGATTTATATGTTCTTATATATGTATAAATTATCTATATATTTATGTACCATATAATCTTATTTTTATTTAAGGGAAAAATATATAGCTTTATATAGACAGTATAAATACAGATTTGAGGAACATTATTGACAAACTTGACCTAATTAGTATACATTGCAGTCAATAACTGTAGAATGCACATATTTTTCCAGTACACGTGAAGCAATTATAAATATTGGTCATATATTTGCATAATGCAAAGTTTCTTACATTCCAAAGAATTTAAATTATAATAGAAATATCATATAAATATTATATATTATATAAATATTGCAGAAATTATAGAGTATATTGTCTCACAAATGTCCAATTAAGCTAGAAATCATTAAATACAAAAGGTAATTGGGAAATACTTTTCTATGCAGAGACTAATAAATAGTTGTATAAAAAAACAAAGTATTAAAGAAGAAATCATAATTAAAATTAGAAAATACTTTGAAATATTTAGAATTAGAAAGAAATATTATATCTTCAAACTTGTGGGTTGCAACCTAGAGGGAAATTCAAAACTTTTTTTAACGCATGTATAAGAAATAAAGTTTTAAAATCAGTATGCTACGCATCAATGTTAAGAAATTAACCAAACAACAAAAAATTCTAACTAAAAATGTAGTAGGTAATAGGAAGAAAATAACAAACATAAGAGCAGAAATTAGTCTAATAAAAAGCAAAGCAAAACAGAAGCTCTTAAAAAACAGCGATTTAATTGTATTAATTCCTGGACATACGGAGCAAAAAAGAGAGATAGCAGAGAGTAACTAAAATCAGGAAGAAAAAAAGGGGTATGATATAACTTCATCAGACACTGAAAATATCATAAGCAAGTACAATTAATTATAACTCAGCAAACTTTACATTAAATAAACTAATTCCCAGAAAAATAATACATAAATGCCATATACAAAGAAAAAAATCAGAATAATCTTTTTTTTTTTTTTTTTTTTTTTTTTGAGACAGAATCTTGCTCTGTCTCCCAGGCTGGAGTGCAGTGGCCCGATTCGGCTCACTACAACCTCTGCCTCCCAGGTTCAAGCGATTCTCCTGCCTCAGCCTCCTGAGTAGCTGAGACTACAGGCGTCCACCACCACCCCCAGCTAATTTTTGTATTTTTAGTAGAGACGGGGTTTCACCATATTGGCCAGGCTGGTCTCGAACTCCTGACCTTGTGATCCGCCCGCCTCGGCCTCCCAAAGTGCTGGGATTACAGGCTTGAGCCACTGCGCCCGGCCGTAGAATAATCTTATAATTATAAAATAAATCTGTAACTAAACACCTCTGCAAAAACAAGTTTTTCAAATCATGAATTTGAGTATGTATTTATTACAAACATAATCTTACATAATTATTCTTGCTTGGTATGGTATCAGCTTTGATAAAATTTAACAAGAGAGTTATCACAGTAGAAAATCAGAGTCCAGTCTCACAAACATAGATGCCAAAATCTTAAATAAAATAGTGGCAAACCAAATCCATCAATATAGAAATGAACATTAAATCACAAACTGAGGTTATTCTGAGAATTAAAATTTGGTTTAATATTCAACAAAAAAACCAATGTAATTACTTTTGGGAACAGAAGAAAGAAGAAAAAGTACACAATTATATCAATAGATGCAAAAACTTCAATGTTATTATACATTAATATAAAAATATTTAACTAACAAAGGATAAAAGGGAACTCTTCAAAGTTATAAGAAGTATTTATAAAAAATCCAGAGCAAATATCATACTTCCATTTTAATGTTAAAACTTTATTTTTGAGGTTAGGAAAATGTTATGAATAGCCACTGATAACACTGATATTTAATATTTTACCAGAGTGTTAGAACACTTGATATCTTGAACTGAAGTGCAATTTTATGGGTTTTCACTCTGGTGTAACCTATTGAGTTGTGCATTTATGTTTTGCACTTTGCTGTATGTAGGTTACATACTCCTCTTCCTCCTACAAATTCAAATGTTGACAACAAACTACTATTGTTTGCCATGCGGTAAAAGGTCTTCAAAAAACCCATATTGAACTGTTCCTCGCTAAGGAAAGTGGTCAGTACTTGTTAAATTCAATTGAACAAACCTGAACTTAATCACGATTTTTTAAAACAAAGCATACACATTTTAACTTGAGTATTAAACAAAGAAAAATGTGGTATAAAAAGGTGTTGCCTTAGAGAAGCAACTTCTTAGACTATAGGAAATAAAGAACTAAAGAGAAACAAAGATATCCTGACCACCATAATCATTCATGTCCTGGGGCTCCACTTAATGCTCTTCCTGACTATATCTCCATGCCAGGAACACTGCAGAACTAAGTTGTCTTACTTGAAGCAATATTCTCTATCATCGGATCAACACTCAGACTCCACGGGAAGTCATTTTAATTAAAAAAATAATAATAAAAGTAGCAAAATTACCTTCACTTTAAATATCTTTTTCTACCCTAAAAAAATTCTAGATAGTTCTTTTAATAAATCTTCATGCACCTCAAGATGGTTGCGTCATCTGTCATTCTTCATGTCTCCAGTCCATATAACGATAATTTCTAATCTTTAAAAACAGTTATCTTTTATTAAAGAGATTTAAGTCTTTTACATTATATTTTTACTGCTGGAGAGATAGTTGGAATTATCTGTAGCTACATTCTAGGTAGGCCTTTGGGGAATAACAATTATAGTCTGCAGTATAATTTTCAGTGTTTCAAGAAGGAAGACTCAATATACATATATTTTAAAAATAAAAGTTAAATAAAGGATAAGAGCATTAGAATTTGGATTAACAGATTGCTGTAATTTTTGCATAGTCAGTAGGATCAAGGTAAGACAACTAGATATGTTACCAGGCTGGCTACTAGATGATACATCTAATGTATAATGAATTTAGTAAGTATTATGACAGACACTGTGATAGGCCTCCTAGGTCCCCCTATAATAAGAGACATGACCTAGCTGCTGGAAATGTAGTAGGCAGATAGTGTTCAGTTGTCAACTCCTTTGGTCATTGCCTGTCTTCTGGGAGCTGCCTAGCCAAGCTCATTCCAAGGGTGGTTTTCATCAGAAACTCTTCAATGTTGGCTATGTTGACATGTTGACCCAATACACAACAATGCTGAAAGGCAGTTCTATCTCCAAAACTCCTTCCTAATAGGTTTGGCTGAGACTGTCATTGGGTTTGCATTGCAGAGCTGAACTTCATTTTAGAGTCCACATCCTACAGAACACAACCTATTACAAGGCTCACAGACTTAAAAGGACTATAGCAGTATAACACGTTCAAGACTATGAAGCCTAAGTGGTCTTTCTCAATACAAGTTAAGTGAGTAGATATATCAGTGTACACCTATCTTCCTGTAGTCACAGGCTTCAGTAGTCCTAATTGAAACTTGGCAGTTAGCATGGAACAGTAATGTAGCTACAACTTATACAGCACTTATTCTGTGGCAAATTTCTGCAGGTTTGTGTATGTATTTATTCCATAAAAAATGTTGTGAAGTAGGAATTATTATTATCATAATTTATTTTACAGAGAGGAAAATGGATACCATACATACTGACGAGCTAGCCCAGGTTATAAAGACAGAGAATGACTGACTCAGGTTCGAGCTGCTGCTTGGCTACAGAGTTCTCTCTCGTTAGCATAAACAGCATGTCATTTACAGAAAGCACATTGTGAAGTTTTCTTTTAGTGGAAATATGTTTGAAGTACTGTTCTGAAATGCTTATTCAACTTTAGGAGTTTGTTAGAATAGTTTGATGATTGAAGCAATGTTTTGGTGCTTGAAATTGTCTAATTTTAAGAAAATGTCATTGATTATTACGGTTTATCTGAGATAGATCTGTAAACATATAGATCACTATTTCTAGGCCTTCTCTCCACTTGTACTTGTGGAACTAGATCACAAGAAACCAAAAGGAATAATTTAAAAGAAAACATTTTATAGGCATTAGTTTATTTAATCCTCCTAATACTCTTTGCGTTACCTGCTATTTTCAGATGAGGAAACAGACCTAGTGAAGTAAGCTGACTTGTCTACAGTCACATAGCCACAGGACATCTAGTGTAGAGCTGAGATATGAACCCAGGCCATCTGGGCCCACATCTGAGTGCGTAACTACTCTATATACTGCCTTTGAATATGATCCAGTCTAAAATTCAATATTTATAGGCCAAATAGAGATTCTCCATCCAGACCATAACAATCCCTACTATATAGCACCTAAATCTCCTCATACATGTTGTGCGCCAATAGGAATATTTTTTGATTTAGTGTCTATGTTTGCAAGTGCATCTAAATTTATTTTAGAGTCAGATGACCTGGGTTCAAATTTAGTAGTGTCACTCATGTACTGTAAATGACTCAACTTGTGGAATCTCGGTTTTCTCATGGGTAAAAGTCAACTCATAGTCTTTTTCAGGCTAAGTGTGAAGATTAACTGAGATGATGCAAATAAAGTGTTCAGTATAGTGCATGGCATATAGTGAAGACCCAATATAGTCATTGATTATTATTAACATCTGTATTAGTACAACTGAAGCACCAAGTTATCTTCAAGTTTGAGAGTGGACTTCAACAATAAGAAAAATGTGAAAAACCTTCTATTCAGAACCTTCTAAATTATGTAGTGAACTGTGGAACATTTATTCATCATCACCTCATATAAACCTAAACAGAACAATACTGTATGAATTAACTGTTTCTGACCTAATCCAGCTTGATGAGCTGGAAAACCCTAAGAAGGCAGGAAAACCCTAGGGAGCTGTGCTCTCAGCTCAATCAGCAAGAGCTGTCTGACAAGGGAAAAGACATGTCACCCTCTTGATCCTCAATTTTCTCATCTATATAATTAGGACTGCATTAGATACACTCTAAGTTTCCCTTAAACAATAATAGTCCACAATTCTTATGCTAAGTCTAACACAAAGGTCCAAAGTTCATATCCCTCCAATTTTTAAATACACTAGAAAGTATAATTTTAAGAAAAAATTACACACGTGTGTGTGTGTGTGCGCGCGCGCACGTGTGAATATATAAAACAAGATTAATAAAATGCTAATGAATCCATTCTGGGGCCACACAGGAACATTTAGGGAAGAAAAATATCTGGCAATGATAATTCTTTGGAATGCTCCCCTCTTTACCTCTTTATGTTTAATTTGCTATCACAACAATCAGTTAACATCTGGACAGGAAATTCAAAACGCCACCAGTTTTGAAACATTTTTCCCTAGGGCATGGCTATCACTCAGTTTCACCATTACCCACATTATCTAAATTGCTTGAACATGTTTATGCACAGTTAATGGATTGTATTGTAAAGAGCAAAGTTGGCCTGGACATAAATCTGGTGGCAGACCACATTTGATGATGACTGTGTTAATAGCCTTTACGCATGAATTCCTTTTACACATCAAGCTGACTCACTGACAAAGATACTCCTGAAAGATGGAGTGATTTCAAAGGCTTGGGGAAGATTATTGAGAATGGATGGAAAACACTCACACTTGATTTTCTAGTGAGAAAATTCAATGTTTATGGAAAATGTTGAAGATATGTAAATAAAGAAAAAAATATTTCATGAAAGCAATATGTAGAAGATGCAATATTTACCTTATTATTTTTCTTTGTTTTTCATGCAAAACCACATAAAGTTTTCTTAAGAGTGGGGTTTTCGGCCGGGCGCGGTGGCTCAAGCCTGTAATCCCAGCACTTTGGGAGGCCGAGGCGGGCGGATCACGAGGTCAGGAGATCGAGACCATCCTGGCTAACATGGTGAAACCCCGTCTCTACTAAAAATACAAAAAACTAGCCGGGCGTGGTGGCGGGCGCCTGTAGTCCCAGCTACTCGGAGGCTGAGGCAGGAGAATGGCCTGAACCTGGGAGGCGGAGCTTGCAGTGAGCCGAGATCGCGCCACTGCACTCCAGCCTGGGTGACACAGCGCGAGACTCCGTCTCAAAAAAAAAAAAAAAAAAAAAGAGTGGGGTTTTCAGGGCCCAGACCTATTCTTTAGTGTTGGCTGCAAGTCCTACTTTGTCCAAAGTGCTTCCCTAACTCCCGGTTCTTATACCTAGTGAGCTCATCCATTTCTGAAATTACTGTCACAACACATTAGGCATTCTCTTTATGACTTTGTTCTGTCACCATCACATACGTTGTTTTCTCAACCTACTCTATAATTCCCAGAGGCTAGGAGCCAGATGTTATATATATTTCACATCTTCCACATTGTCTTTTACAGTGAAGTATACATAAGAGGTGCTCGTAAGTGAGAAAATAAAGGTAATGAATTATAATGAATTAATTGGCAGTGCCAATGACCAAACTTTACTTAATTTTGTCAAATTGGTGCCCCTTTTTCATTCAGATGATGCCAAAAGTCTAGCCAAAGGAAATTGCTATTACTCCAAAAACCCTATTTTGAGGTGGCTTTTTCTCTTTTCCATCTCTGCAGAGCTACTTGATACTTTACATTTGTGGTGTGCTTATCATTTTAAATGTAACTTTTCATACAGAATCTTGTCTAATTTTGACAATAAGCCAGTTGTGTATTCAATAATTTAATTTTGCTGATAGATTGTTTTAGAATCAATTACTGAATAGAACATCTAGAGATACGTGTTTAGGAAGCAAAACAAGACAAAAACAACAAACACAGAAAAATGTGGAGGATTCTCAAAATATGTGCTCAATGTTGCCTATCACATCTTATTTCTAGAAGCAGTCATAGGCACAGGAGCAAAAATTGAAAGGCAAAGATTTTCAATATTTTTTTAACCCTTAAACTCTTAAAAGATAGGTAAAGGGCCGGGACCGGTGGCAAACGCCTATAATCCCAGGACTTTGGGAAGTCGAGTCAGGTGGATCACAAGGTCAGGAGATCGAGACCATCTTGGCCAACATGGTGAAACCCTGTCTCTACTAAAATACAAAAAATTAGCCAGGCGTGGTGGCACACACCTGTAGTCCCAGCTACTCCAGAGGCTGAGACAGAGGAATCGTTTGAACCCGGGAGGCGGGGGTTGCGTTGAGCTGAGATTTCTCCAGCCTGGATACAGAGCAAGACTCTGTCTCATAAAAATAAAAAGTAAAATATAATAAAAGACAGGTAAGGGTTTCGCAGCAGTGCACTGTAACTCCCATGGGTAATATTTGCTCTCTGAGGTATCTGCATAGGCAACAGGTTGCAGGATACATGGGATCCCACAGATGCCTGCAGAGTCCTCCCTGATTTTTGTCTGCTTCCAGACACCAGGGTAGTGAATCTGATCTCCAGTTCAAAGTGCACTACAAGGATATAAAAGTGCTGGTCACCATCTATTATCACCCTCAAGACTCGACCATAAAATTGTGTTCTCTAAATTAAGCCATTAAGTCCTGAAGACAGCTATTAAAATACAAAGTGTGCCTTAACACAATAAAATGGTAGCAGATTATGATATAATTCTCTCTCATTTATAGTTTAATACATTTAGATGAATTAATCAGGTTCTTTGCTGTTGCTTTAAAATCTATGATTACAGCTTTAAAACTTAGGAAAGGTCAGTTTTGAAACAAATGGAAGGTAGTAAGAAAGGCAATAATGAATTTAGCATATAGGGAATCACAGATAAATGTCCTATTGAGTTAGAATACACAATAAAATATTAATAAGGCCCTGATTGAACTGATATGTCTAAATGTGAGATTTAGGATGGGTTGATTAATTGGAATCTTACTTCATGGTATTCAGGCTCTGGGACATTTTCCTCACTTCTACCATTTATTTGTTCCTCGGAGATGTTGTTGAGAGACAGGGAATAGAGTCAAAACTAAATGGAAATGGAAATCCATTTCCAGATGTTCTCCTTTGAACAGATTTTGTCCTATTCTATGATCACATGTCCTTTATAACCTTGTCACCTCTGCCTGTATAGTTTCTAATTTGCATGTCCGTAAAATTAAGTGAACTCAACTTAATTCTCTTCTGAGACTTTCTTTTCAGAATTTCTTTTTTTTTTTTTTTTTTTTTTTAGACAGAGCCTTTCTCTGTCTCCCAGGCTGGAGTGCACTGGCGCAATCTCAGCTCATTGCAACCTCTGCCTCTCGGGTTCATGCAATTCTCCTGCCTCAGTCTCCCAAATAGCTGGGATCGTAGGTGCCCAACACTGTGCTCAGAAAATTGTTGTATTTTTAGTAGAGACAGGGTTTTACCACATCAGCCAGTCTGGCCTCGAACTCCTGACTTCAGGTGATCCACCGGCCTTGGCCTCCCAAAGTGCTGGGATTACAGGCATGGGCCACCATGCCTGGCCTCTTTTCAGAATTTTGTAATGATTTGAAATAAATCTGTGATATCTGTCTTGTATGCATGTTTACAATTAGTTACACCTTCACTATTGATATAAAAATGATCAAAAAGTAGGTCTATCTGCTAAGCCATTTGGCAGTATTTAATGATAGTTGAGTTGTCACAATTGACACTGCACAATTTTAATAACAAGCTACCCTATACTTTTAAAGTCTGACTACGTACAAGTTAAAATCCCATCCTGGTCATTGGCATAAGCTCAGACTACATTGAAACATAGCAACTGAATTCATCATTTGGAATAAATTAATAAAATTTTCCTTGCAGAATTTCTAACATTTTGTCATGTGTGTTTATTTTCTAGCCTTTGCATGTTAAAAGTATAAAACTTGAAATAAAGACTCACAGAATATTATAAAGGCTGTAAGTATTGGAGGATTCAGTTCTCACATATAAATTTATATTTTTGGCTTCTTTATTCATATTTTAAGCTATTATTATAATTTTAATTTGGTCTCTACAGCAGAATTTCTCAGAATCTGAGGATTTGCCCTTTTAGATCTGTGTCTCTCATTCAGCCTAGTAAACTCCTGTGTACATGTTCAATAATTTTCAGTAATTGTATGGATTTTCCAGCTATTTTAGGTTCTACAAAAAGGCAATTCAAACATTTGTTTTCCTAAATCTCTGACCTGTGTCAAACCTAAAAATAAGTTGCAATACATGTTTAGAAAAAAACTCTGGGTTTATGTTCCAATCAAAGGATTAAACTTATTCTATTCAAATAAAACTTATTTTCAGCTTGTAAATTCTGTGTAAACTAGATTCAAGGTAGATAATCTATTCCTTCTCTGCCTTCTCTTATTTCTTATTACTGGTAGCTTATTACATTGCTTGATCCTTTAACTGTTATCATGAAATTAGTAATTCATTGTGTAACTTTATTATTATTCTTTAAACATTAGCTCTGTCTCTGTAAATATGATGTGAACTCCTTGAGGACAAGGACCATGTCTTACAATACTTTGGTTCTCTGCATTCTATAGCTAAGATTAGTACAAAGTGGTGTAGTACATGTACCTTTATAGTTTTATTACTTAATAAGGTTTCCAATTCTCTAATCAATAGGTCAGAGAAGATGATATAACCTTAGTTTGATTGTCAGGGGCATATGTATTATTCACATTATATTCCCATAGCTCTTTGCCTTGGATCTTTAAGATAGTAAGCTTATAATAAGTAACTAGCAAGTGGGAGATCTTGCATGATTATCCAGGAAGGCAAGTGAAAGGCAAAATTCCACCTCACTTTTCCAATTAGCAGAGGGTGAAGCATTCTTGTGTGGGGAGGTTTTTAAGCCTCCTTCCGTACCCAGGATGCTCTGTTGTTAGTTGAGCCCCTACCTTTCTTTTAGGGTCTTAAGAGTAACTGTGAACTTAACTTGACCTTTGGAGCTGAAACAAACAAGTTTTATTTCTCTGCATATTTCTCTATCTGTGAGACCAGGCATACAGTTGAACAATACTGAGAATTAAAAACAAATAGCTGAAGTACTTGTTCTAGGAAATATTTGCTCCTAGAAGATAAGACTGTGAACCAACTAAAATAGCTTTATATCTAGATTAACAGCTTGATCATAAAAAATTACATTAAGACCTTGGCCTTGCTGTATCCATCAACCTAATACTAGTATGTCATAAATACTGAGTAATCCCAACCATTTGCCCTTCCTGCAGGACACACCTTAAAATCACACAACTGCTACCCAGACCCCAAATCCTACAACTACTCTTCTCTAATCTCCTCCATTTCAGATGCTACTAAGAGGCTATAAAGGTGGTATTCTCCCTTACTGGAGTAGGTATAAAAAACTTGGATTTATCTTATTAATACATTTCTATGATAAAATTTAGGGAGAGTCAACATCCAACAATTTTCTAAATCAGGTGGAAAATCAGTCATCAGAATTACATATTATAAGTGTTCTCATTTCTAAAAACCAGCAAAATATTTTGCACAGCTAAGACATATCTCTATCAAATGTTATTTGATGAGATCAAAACAAAACAGTTTTTACATTCTTGAGATAACAAGGCCTGGTGGGATCTTTTTTTTTTTTTTTTTTTTTTTTGAGGTTAGATTATTGTATAGAAACTTTTCATCAGGGAAATATTTTCTACCCTTCTAATGATTTTACTTAAGCATTACCATTGTGAAATTTATAAGAGATTAAGAGGTAAATTTTTATTCCAGAAGCATTTTGAAAGGGCAGAATAGTCACTCAAGATATACAATTATAAGAGAGGTTAACCATCTCTGCTCACTGCTATAATTCACTAAATGTATCACACAATAAAATTCTGTGATAACTCACTTTTCCTGACAAAACCTGTAATGAGAACAGAAAATGGAATAAATTCATCTATTCACTTGACCCAACCTGTAAGTAGAAAGGGGGGAAATGCCACAGAATTATACCTTCTAAAAGTCACCATCCAGCTGTAGTCTATGGTTTTCCTTAGATTACTTAGCTATATATCTTTTATAAATCTTAACTCTCATTTCAAAAGTTCACAAAGTCTAGTCAGCATTTTAGGTAATAATTATATAATGTAACCTAGAAAAACATTTTGAATCCTGTTTTTTCTATTTTTGTATAGCATATAGCTTTCTAGCTTGCCTCAGAGTTACTAATTACATCAAATGCTACAAAAGGATGATGATATGCAAACATTTGATAAACATCTACTATACATAGGTAACTCTGCTAGCTGAATTTTAGTATTTTTTTAAAAGGCACTATGTCTGTTCTGTCTTTATTGAGAGTGATGTTGGGGCTCAAAAAACACCCCAAAATGAAGCCCTCAGGAGCAGCCTCAGAAGTAAAAGTTTTTCTTTGACTTTCTTCTGCCCTCCTGTTTCTCAGGCCCATTCTTTCTTAGGACTAGCCATAGAAACTAGAATCCTTCTTTCCAAAGGTGGATCATAGAGACCAGAATCCATTTTCCTCAAACCATCCATAAAGCCTAAAGATAATATTCTAACTTTTCCTCACCTTTCTATGTCAAAACAGTCCAAAAGAAATTGTCTGTTATCTACTTTATTTGACTATAGGTCATAAGACCTTTGTTCAGGAGAGAGTCCTATCTCATACCTAGAAGGAAGGAATGCATACTCAGAGAGGCCAAGAAGAATCTAGGTAGACACGCATTGCTGGTTTACCCTACTCCATCTAGCCGCATTAGATCATACCCTTTTTGCCCAATCGTATTTCTATACAGCTATCCATACTTTTTTGAGCCTAACATAAAACTAGACAATTTCTCTTGAATCTTTTCATTATGAAGGCTTCTGGGTATACACATTCAATACATTTGTATGCCTTTTCTCCAACTAATCCGCCTTAGAGGATTGATTTTTCAGTAAAACTTCAGAAGGCCAAGGAGAACTATGACCCCTATAGTGATATCAAGAGGGACACAAGACAAACAGTCACAGTACTGTTCTAACTGGATTCTGCCCTCAATTCTTCCAAGAGCAAGCTCCTTAAAATCATCCATGTTTAATTTTTCTTCTGAACATGAAGGGATTAGACTAAAACAGTGGTTCTCAAATAGTAGGAGAGGGGAATTTTTCCCATCTTTCCCAAGAAGACATTTGGCAATTCCTGGAGACGTTTTCAATTATCACAACTGGGGTTAGGGGAGATACTGTCATTTAGTCAGGAGAGGCCAGGGATACTGTGAAACGTCCCACAAACTACAAGGTCACTTTCCACAGCAAAACATTATCTGTCCTAAAATATCTGTAGTTTCACGGTTAAGAAATACTGAACTATAACGTCTCTAAGATCCCACTTCAAATTCTATAAATCTTTGTCTAACTCTTTTTTGTCTATGTGATTCTTTTCAGCTCATTTTTATATCAAATACACATTTATGGACAACAGCATTGAGTTATTTGTTGGAAGATACAAATTTTAATTACCCTGGTATCATTTTTTTCCTGAACTAGTCTAATAGATCCTTAGCATAAGAGCTTATAATTGAATACACAAACAATTATACAAATAAATTATTAAAAATAAATTATTATAGAACAAGATAAGTCAAGACATTTTTGATAAAAGAACTGAATCCTGCTGGTGTCATTTACAACTACATCCCACACACATCATAGCCAGCCCCTGAAAAGGGCCTGCATACATCACAAAGTAAGAATTGTGCAATGGTGGCTATGCCCTGGATGTTTTTGCATACATTGATATGAAGGGGATCTTTATTTCTGTAACTGGATTGTACAGGATAATTTGATCTGGGACAGGTTGCATGCCGAAAGTGATTTATGGAGGGAATTACATGGTACTTGGTAATTCTGAAGAGCTAGGTACTGGAAAAGAGTCTTGGGCTATGTAGGTAAGACCAAAGGTGATTTAATAACATTTGCAGATGACTCAACTTCCCCTTTTCTCTTTTGCCTTTTAGTCTCATTGGTTACTTATTTCAGACTCTCTAATCCACGTCTCTGTCATGACATCACCAACTACTCCACCACTGTATGCCCCATGGGAGGCAGGCTGGTTCTCAATGAAATATTCACATGACAGCAAAGTCTAAGGATCAGAAATATAACAGAGACCCCATCTCTTTCTGACCATGCTGTTCCACTAGATTAACAATTTGATACTCTTCTTATGTTGGGTTTGGGTCATCCATTTTGTTAAGAGATTCTGCAGAGCAATCTTCTTTTAGAGTTTCCAAAAATAAATACATCAAGAGTCTATCTGTCCTCTATTTTCATCAAATTATCCAATACACCTCCTCTTCTCCCTTTCACTAGGCCTATGCTAAACAGGGGCTAACCAAACCTAGAACACCTTATCTCCTTTAAATACGACTGGCTTTTATTCGTATTATTTCTGAGCATACTATTTAGAGTGCCACGAAATTTTTAGATCTCTCTGTATTGTGACTATCACAATCCTAATCCCACCTTCTCCCCCGGATGTTTGATATTTAAGCCTGACAGAGGAGAATATCTGGTATATTGAAAAACAAAAGAGAAAAGCACTCTACTTTTTTCTACTTCTTAAAAATTAATAATTGATATGGTTTGACTCTGTGTCCCTACCCAAAATTCATCTCAAATTGTAATCCCCATGTACCAAGGGAGGGACCTGGTATGAGATGATTGGATCATGGGGGCTGGTTCCCCTATGCTGTTCTTATGATAGAGAGTGAGTTCTCATGAGATCTGATGGTTAAAAAGTGGCACTTTCCCCTTCACTCTCTCTTCTGCCACCATGCGAAGAAGGCCCTTGCCTTCTCCTCGCCTTCTGCCATGATTGTAAGTTTCCTGAGGCCTCCCCAGCCATGTGGAACTGTGAGTAAATTAAACCTTTTTCATTGTAAATTACCCACTCTTGGGTAGTTCTTTTACAGCATGTGAAAATAAACTACAATAAAATACAATAATATTACACACATCTGTAATATAACCCAGGGAGACAAAAAGATGCTCTGACTGATGAAGCCAAACATATTGCATTATGGTAAATGTTATTTGATAAAATAACCTTTATCCAAAAGCAGAAATCAATAATTTGAGGTTCCTGGTTTTAAATAATTACAGTGCCAATTTCATATTTGTGAGTCCATTAAAACTTGAGCTAATTCTCACAGGCTCTCCCTTTATACATTTATTACTAATTATTTTATTGTGTGCTATGCATCATGCATTATACTTCACAACTCAGCATACAAACTGCCTGAACTGAAATATGTGTTGGTTAACATCAGTGTTTCAGCCTCCTGACGAAGTGTCATTTTTCATTGCAATTCAACTGTCTATTGTGGATTTATATAACCTTCCTAATAAGATTACGAAACTCCTGAGGACAGAGAACAACTCTCCCAACTTTTTGTATTTTCACTGATGCCTATTATTAGGTAGAGGATAATGTTGGGGAGCATAAAACACATACTGAATAATCTATTAGTACTTACAATCTTTGAGTTCCCACAGATACCAATTTAGGATTCACATGCTTCCTGTTTTTATTTTATTTTTTCTCTGTCTTCACTCTTGTACCTCCAACAACAAGATGAGGCATTTTATCCCATGAATAGAGCAGAAGCCTCAAATCTGGTAATGATAGACTAATGTTTATAAACTGTGATCATCCTCTGGGCACAGATTATAGAATTTACTGTGTTGATATGCCAGCAAAATAAACTATCCATCACTACTGAAAACTTTTAGACAATCATATCTAATTTGGCAGAATCTTCCTTTTGTTGGCTTTTGGAATTCAAGGGTATGTAGGTGTATATATGCATTTATCTTAGACTTCTCATCATTCAAAAGGACACTTTGAAAAAGCTTGACAAAATCAGAGGACCCTTAATCTTAATGATCAAAGCTTACCTCTACCATTATTCTTCCATTAAATATACCAATATTTAACTCTCCCTGATTTTCTTTGTGGTATTTTTACCAGTGAAGAAGAAAATTCTCCCACTACATCTTTCCTGGTATCTGTAGTCCACTAAAGAAAAATGATCTAGATAAGAGTAAACAATGTTATTGAACTTCTTATAAGCAGTAACATAAATATCTTTCCAATTAAACTTGGATGCCACATATGCTTTCTTGGAAATTCCGGAAAATGAACTCTCCAATTCTTTCTTTGAATTAACTTCTAGTATATTCAGTGGAACCTTTCTCATTTCCTCAGCCCTGTTTCCACTAGTATCAGGTGAAGTATTCTAGCAGTGCAAAAGCTTTGAATATGGCTATAGAACACCTCAACCCGAATCTCAAGCCATATTACAGAAAATTCTAGAAAATCCCTTTCAAGTGGTCAGCAAAGGGTGTGTATTTCAAGAATAAATCTAAATAAACTAGTGAGAACTTGAAATAAATAATTGGGGCACTGAAGCCAAACTAATTGCAGCAGGTACTGGGTCTTTAAAAAAGAAAGAAACAATGATGGGACGTCATTAAGAAATTGTTCCAGGGAACTAGCAACTCTATTCACAAATTGAATAACAAAATTGTATAAGGAAGTGGAAAAGAAACTATATGATGTTGATACTATTAAACAGAATCAATCAGCTCTTCCAATAACTTCCTGACCCAGAACACACGGCATAACACTTTCCTATCAATCACTCACATCTACCTGTTCGTTGCCATGCCTTTCTCCTTTTTGTTTGGAAAGTTTAAATCATCACAGGAGAAGTTGAACCAGGTATCAACATTTTAAGTACTACACCATTAATGAGATTTTCAATTTTCTTTTCAATTTCATCTTTTTCCACATTATGCCCCTGAATAATTGAAAACAAAGTTTTATAAATTACAAATCCACATGAAACCTCTGTGTACAATAGTCATTTAATTAGTCAAGCCTTTCTGTTGTTGTTACCGTTAATAGAGTAATTGGTGTTTCTACTGCATGTTCTGCACTCTGGTGTACTCTGACGGGAAGTCAGAGCTGCCGTTCTTTCATGGGAAATAGCCAGACATCTGGACACTGTCTTCTAACACAGCACAGGAAGGGAATTGAAAATTCTGTCTCCATCATTTTGGCAGTTTTCAAAGAGACTCGCTCATATTGAAATTCTTGGGTTTTTAGGGAGAAATTCTGTGCTATTTACACCATGCCACTCAATCTGTTCTTCCATTTATCCGATGTAAAGAACCAGATCCTTTTTCACAGAGCCTGAGTTACACTACTATCTTCATTTCTGCCTAGCAAGAAATATGCCTGACCTTAGTTCCCTCTCTGGCATCTCCTGGCTGATTTGAGCAGCAGCAGCAATCTATATTTTTGCACTCTATCACAGAGCCTGAGTTACACTACTGTCTTCATTTGTGCCTAGCAAGAAATTCCAGTGACTTCAACACACAAGCTTAACAATTTTCAGTCCTCCACTAAGCCTTGCCAAGGCAGGTTAATTTTTAAGAGGCTCCATATACCCTGAAAGGTGGGGACTGCTATAGACCCAATTCACCATGTGCCCACAGTCTTTGCCTATGTATGGAAATGTATGCCTTGTATGAAATCCCAACCACCTGCCTTACTTACTAAATGGACATTCAGCTGCTCTTTGGGAACCTGAGCTTCAGTCTGATTGACAAGAGTCCATACCTTGTGACTCATTCTTATCAGCTCTCATTCCCAAGAGGTTAGACTCTGTACTTCACACCCAGAACTAGTTATAGCCCAGTTACTGACTCAGCATATCACCTCAGCCATGAGCATTATTATCTATTCTTTGTAACAATCCCTCAAAATAAACTCTGGCATTCTAATCCAATCCAATGCAAGCTGATCCTAATCCATTGCAAGTTTTGATGACTGATTGTGCATAGCTGGCCATCCCAATGTGTCCCTGGGCACACTATGCTGGGCCTCAGTCCACTTACTCCCTGAAGACCTGATATGGAGTCCCTGTGTTCCGCAAATCCAAGCCCATCTTCTATTGTGATTATCAGCACAGATAGATTGAATTTAATTCTTTGGCCAAATCTGGGCCTCAGGTCCACTTACTTTCCTTGAGGACCTGATGTGGAGTCCCTGTGTTCCACAAATTCGAGCCCATCTGCTATTGTTATTACCAGCACAGATACATTGAATTTAATTTCTTGACCAAATTTCCCTTTGTCCTTCACATGGTATATTATGGCATCTCAAATAAATAGGCACATGGCAATGTATAAATGTATTACCTTGAAATCTAACATAAGAGGCTCTCCCCAAATTTCTTATACTTTCTAGATATGAATCACTCATTCACTCAATAACATTTTCCTAGGCCCTTTAACAGGAAAACAAGCAGCAAAAATATCAAGTACTCTATCTTCCAGTATTGGATTTAAAAAAATACGAATAGGAAATTGTAGTTTTAAGAAGAGAAATGAGACATTTAGTTTTATGAACTTCAGAACTGTCTACTTGAAACTTTGGTTATGCAGATTGCTTGGGTGACTGCTAATATGTTGATGGTAGAATTTAGAAAGACTAAATCTAACTCTGAGCCTCCCCCACCATTCCCCCATGCAACTGCAATACACTCTGTGTATATTCCTAGCCCCATGCAATCTACATTCTAGAAAAACCAGATCACATATGTCTTCCCAAATGTTTTACCAATGTTTTCAGGCTGCATCCTCTGCCTGGAATGTTCTTTCCATCAATTTCTACCTAGGCAAATTTTCTCCTGGCACTTCTTTTTCTGTGATACCATCACCTCATAGAGGCTTATTGGCAAATCCAGTTCCTCAAGCTTGGTAAAACCAGCACCATCACTTATCTATTTCTTTTGTGTAAAGCCATCTCACAATACAGTCCATAGATAAAGCAATTGACAGAAGATGCCCTGGACCTGGGTAGGTGTTGATTATGGTTTTGAAACAGTTGACATGAGAAGCTGGTTGGTTATTTTCTTCCATCTTCACTTACTTATGCATTCAAGTTACTAATGGATACCTTAAACTAATGCATATGTCTTGTTATCAATCCTTAAGAAATATTTAATGTTCAGAAAGGAACAAATGTACATTTATCCCAAGACACCTATAATGTTGATCAATATTTGTAAAAGAAATGAAAAAATACTGTCTCACACACAAGTGGTCTGTGAACAGAATCAGTGCTATACTAGATAATAAAGAAAGAAAAGATTATATTTCTCTCTCTTTCAGTCTCTCAGTTTTCCATTAAAATGCCTTCCCCAAGCTCTGATACCTCTCTGATCTATCACTCCCGTAATCAGGCATCTATTCCTCCATTATTCCTACTGGAAATGGCAGAATTATTTTCCATGTGCTAGGTCTTATGCCCTTGGGAATTGGTCTTCAGTGTCATTAACTCTGGCAATTATTTCAATATTCATCTCATCAGGAAAAAAAAAAAAAAAAGAAAAAAAAAGAAAGCACCCTCTTCTCCTAGGGTCACTCTTTTCTTTCAGATATTATATGAATGTTATTTTTAGCAGTTCTTTAGAAAATACATCAATCCCATTTTATTCTTAATATTTAACCTCAGTATTATTCAGCTCAGTTCAGTATGAAATAATATTTAAATGGCTCTTTTTTTGGTATTTAAACATTTTTAGACAGCTCAAAAATTCTCATTACAGAGTCATAGTTTTGATATTTCTTACATGGCTTTTGTTCTATTTTGTTTGATTGCTCCTAGTTCTCTGTCACCAAAGGGCACTTGCTAATTGAATCTCCTGCTTTAAGTTTAACACCTTCCAAAGTGAGTAAGCTTTAAAAATCTCTATTTTATATCGGCAAAATTGAGCCATCATTTGTTCAATGTGAACTATTCTTTACTGTTCTTCTTAAGACTGCTCTTTACCTTAATTGGGAGGGAGGCTTCTTTATAATCTCCCACTGATTTGCTTTGACTTTTTTTAGCACTGTCAACTCTACTAACATGAGAACATTAATTAAATGTGGCTGGTGACAACAGGCTTTGTGGGGATTCTGTAAAATTCATATGTCCTATGTCAATGATTGACAAGTGAGAGTGCATTAGAATCACTGAGCAAAACTCAGTTTGCTGGGACCTATTCCTGTATTTCTGATTCGGCAAGCCTGGATTTGCTCTAAAAAGCTGTATTTCTGACAGACTCCAAGCAGATGCAACTGGTCTGGGAACCACACTTTAAAAACAAATGTCCATAGAATCCAGTTTCAATACACTCTAATTTACTAGTCCAAGAGGCAGTCAATATCCTAAAGAGTGCAGGTGACTGGGAAAAAAAAAAAAAGCTATTGGAAGGTCATAGTGGCTCATGCCTATAATCTCAGCACCACTGAGGCAAGTGGATTGCTTGAGCCCAGGAGCCTGGTCATTGCTTATGACCAGCCTGGGCAATATAACGAGGCCCTGTTTCTGCCAAAAATTAAAAAAAAAAAAAAAAAGCCGAGTGTGGTGGCACAAGCCTGTAGTCCCAGCTACTCAGGAGGCTGAGGTGGGAGGATTACTTGAGTCCAGGAGGTGGAGGCTTCAGTGAGCCAAGATTGCACCACTGCACTACAGCCTGGGTGGCAGAGCAACACCCCACCTCTATGGGAAAAAAAAAAGTGCTATCACTTCCTTCATGATTCTCAGCAATTTCTGTACAGTATAATAATCTGGGGGAGCTCTTAAACCTCTGGAATTCCCAATCAATTAAATCAGAATTTCTGGGGTTGAAGCTCAGGCATTGGAAGTTTCTGAAATATGACAGGCTACTCCAATGTGTGGACAGTGCTGAGAACCACTGCCTTACTTTAAGGAGTATTTTCCACAGGTAAGTCAAATCAGTAAGTTTGGAAGTTGAGGGGCAAGTTAGTGTTTGTCTTAACTTATACTATGTGATTTACCAATAGAAAAAGTAGACAGAAGCATATTTTTCCATACATGCTTTTTTAACTGCTGGGAAAGTAGATCCATCACTTTCCTGCGAATTCATGCACATTGAGAAATGTGATTTAAATCAATGGTCCATTCAATTGTCTATTACTGTCTTTTCTTCCTCAGAGGGATCTCTCATAATTGCTCCTTAGCTTTCATTTCCATACTCAATAAATTATTAAAAATGATAGCTCATATTATGCTGGTCTTATGCAGGAGGGAGAAATGGCTAGGTTCAGCTGTGAAAACCCAAGTTTAAGCGAACTGAGGAAACCAACCCTGGCTTATCAATGTTACATAATTTGCTCAAGATCTTATGGCTAGTACATGATGGATGAAGCCAACATTATTTTTAATTTCACACATTATTTCATTACTGAAAATTAAATGAGTGCTTTTTATATGCTAGGCAGCAGTGTAGACACTGTGGATGCTCTTTACTAAATCAATAAATACTTGTTAAATAATGCTCAACTCTATGGAGGTGGAATATACATGAGACTCATGAAGAAATGGCACCACCTTGTTAACATCAATCCAAAGAACATGTACAGTGAAGGTTCACCAATGACTTAAAGATTTTCAGGCACAAGAATGCCAGTCTTTAATTCATTATTTAATTTATTATTGGTAATATTCAAGTGGAAATTGGAATATCAGAATCATCATAGAATCAGGAACCTCAATGCCTTTTCCCCCAGCCTTTCTCCTAATTTAGTACAGCAATTATAAAACGTCTGTGACAGATGAAAGTCCAGACTGGGCTTGAATACCTTGAATTAAGGGGTTCTCACTTCTGTACTAGACAGACTGTTACATGACTGGAAGCTCTAGTTGGTGAATTCTGCACCAGATGGAATCTCAAATATATTTACACGCAAATTTTTTCTTTTAAATTAAGTCCTAACATCATTTGTGGAACAAATTGCATTATTTCTTCTACATCCGTAGTCCCCAAACTTATTGGCACCAGGGACCAGTTTCATGGCAGACAATTTTCTACGGATGGTGGTGGGTATGGTTTCAGGATGAAACTGTTCCACTTCAGATCAGGCGTTAGTTAGATTCTCAAAAGGAGCACACAACCTAGATCCCTCACATGCACAGTTCACCACAGGGTTCGTGCTTCAATGAGAATCTAATGCTGCAGCTGATCTGATAGGAGGTGGAACTCAGGCAGTCATGCCTGCTGCGCCACTGCTCACCTCCTGCTCTGCAGCCCGGTTCCAGGCCACAGATCAGTACAGGTCCATTGCCTGGGTTTTGGGGACCCCAGTTGTGCATGACAGTATTTCAATTCTGATTTCTTAGATAATAACTGCTCAGAGAGTACTTGCCTCAACACTTCACTAAGTATTGGAAAATATTGTTTCTCTTTATACGGTCTTGCCTTTATCATCTTGTCATACATTTTTATTATAGTTGCTGCACCAACATTAATTTTTAGTCCTGATATAAAAGTTGTTTGAACCCCAGTTGTACCCTGTCCCCTTTGGTCTGGTTAAAATTTTCCATCCTTGTGTGGTTGTTTGGGATATAGCCCATTTGTCCCTCATCCCACACACCAAAAGTCCAAAACAGTTCACTGCTGCTGATCACAACAAAACTTGTAATTAACAACAGAATCATGTAAATAAGTTCTCCCCTTTGTATGTGTTTTCTTTAGACTAGTGAATCCACAGTCATGAGGAAAAGCTTACACATATCCTTTCTCTACTCTGCCTGTTGGTTGAGTTCCCTGCCACCTCCAGACTTCCCATTGACCCTCATGGGCACCCCTCTTCTCTCTGGGATCTGTAAGTAATATTTTTCTTCTGTTTTATTTGTTAGTTTTATCTTCTTATTGTGCCTCACATGGCAAACACACACTAACCTAACTTTCTCCCTGGACATTGGTCTCTTGGAAAGTGGCTACTTGTCTCGTTTTATGGCCACTCATAAAGATATCAAAATCAAATTAAAGAAAAATCACAACACATCTGGTTCTGATTTATATATTAACAAAACTTAGATAATTAGAACTCTTCTTAATAATAAAATCAGCTGAGTTTCTTCTGAAGCTATTGTAATAAAATAAAAATAGCTATTGTAATAAAATAAAAATAATAAAATCAGCTGAGTTATCTTCTGAGGCTATTGTACCCTTTTTTTATTTGAGATGCAGTCAGTGCAGTGGTGCGATCTCGGCTCACTACAACCTCCGCCTCCCAGGTTCAAGCGATTCTCCTGCCTCAGCCTCCCACGTAGCTGGGACTACAGGTGCATGCAGCTATGCCTGGCTAATTTTTGTATTTTTAGTAGAGACAGGGTTTCACTGTGTTGGCTAGGATCTGCCTGCCTCAGCCTCCCAAAGTGCTGGGATTACAGGCGTGAGCCACCACACCTGGCCTGTACCTTCTATAATTCTTTTCTAGGATTGAATTTTGTTACCTAATAATTAGAAAGCAACATTCTCAAAAAGTATGAAATCCTTTTGAAACAAGGACTCATCTTTAAAATGCTACTATTGAAGATCCTATACGTAGGGAAATTCTAGGCAAGAAAACAACCAATAGGCCAAGAAACAACGGCATGTCACTGCATTTCATGTGAAAGGTTTCCTATAAAGTTGGGCAATATGGCAGCCCTGCTCAGATGATTAAAACAAACAAACAAACAAACAAACAAACAAAAAACCTTATGTGATAAGAACATTCAGAATAGAAGTTTGGCCTTAAATCTTAGGAAATTCACTTTTAGCAGTTTTGTCAATGTACCTTTCAATAACTTTATAGTACACAAACATTTCAAATCCTTAACAGCTTAATTTCCTACAAAAGACTGAACATTTCACTTTTGGAGATTACCTTTCTCATCAATAGGAACAACTCTGTTATTATCATCACCATTATGATGTGGACTGCAAAGCCCTCAATTATTGACTTGTGGTCTATGTTCTGACGGTGATGACCTACATCGTGCACTGGGCCACTCTTGTAACAACTAACTCATGTTGAGATATTATTATTCAGTTCATGTTTGTAAAACATCTCTAAGATTAAGTCTTCTATAACTGCTACAGCTCATATTCATCACCTAAACTCTCTTAACCCTGTTGCATTCATCAGCAACATACGTTTTAACACTTAATATTTTCTAATGTTTCCTTATCTGGTATGATTTTATAGCTCAAAAACTACACTTTAAACTATATTAAAAACACTCTGTAGAAGTCATAATCATTTACATAGTCACGTAAAATCATTTACGTGATGTGAATTTAAGTGTGTGTGTATACAACCACTGATTTATTATGAATAAAGTATAAAGTAACACCTGGACACACAACTAATCCATACTGAATCTGTTTAAGTCAGATATTATTTGTGCCTCTAGATAACCAAATGTCATGGACGCATACTACTGAGGAAAACTTAGAATTCGAGCAATAAGAAAGCAAACACAATCACCAAAACTCATTATTCCTCAGCCTGGGCCAACCAAGTGTGGATATTCTGTATGCCTCATGGCCAAAGGTGTAGAAGGGTAGAAGCTGCCTTGGCCAGTGTGCTGGGCTTGCAAGTGGAAGTACTCTGAGGGAAACAACAAACTTTATCTTGTTACTTTACAAAATATTTATATGTCAACTTAAGAGTGGCTAAGAAACACTTAGCTTCTCTAAGTAACAAGACTTATTTCAAATGATCTGGGGACACAGGAACCATGGTAGGGAGTGTGTACAAATGCCCTGGTAACATCCTATATGCCAGGGATGTGAACATTAGCCAATGGCTTTGTCCCACAGACTCACTCAGTCTCACCCTTTGCCAGGCTGCCAAATTGCAGAGGAAAGTGAATATCCAGGGCCATCCCCTTGTCCTTCATCATCGTGCTTTAAAAAGTAATTCCTCTATATGTGAATTTTTATATTAAGTAAAAAACAAAACAAAAAACCAAAAAGGATTTGTGGACTTTTTTCTTTTACTGTAACACTTTATTTTAGTTATGAGTGATAGGAAACCCTCTCAAACTGGCTACGCCATCGAAGAAAATTGATTGGCTGATATGGCTTAAAAGTCCAGAGACAAAACTAAATCCAGATATATCTTGTTTGTTGCTCAGATGTGGTCAAGACCTAATTTTTCTCTCTTTCTTCCTGTCTATCCATTGAAGGTTCATCTACATTGTAGACCTGTGCAGATTCAGACACCACCTCATGATGTCAAAATTGTTGCCAGAGGGAAAAGGTCTTCTCTCTACAACAGTTGAATGGAAGTCCTAGTCCTCTCATTGCCTGGATTTGCATCCTGTGCCCAATACTGAATCAATTGCTGTAGTCCATGGAATCCTAAACCTTCTCTGCTCACAGCAATCTGGTGTCTCAATAGTCTTTTTCATGATATCTTAGGTCAAAATAAATACTTTATTAAGTAATTAGGTCCAAACAACTTGATAAGCATTCATACCTTAACAACATAGTAGCTGCTTGAATATATACTACACACACACACACACACACATATATATATATATATATATTTAAATACACTTTTATTTTTAAATAAACTTAATTACCTAGTAATGGGATGTGTGGGCTACGGCAAAATTTCTCAAATGTTAGAATCAGAATAGACACTTCCACTCTTATTTCTTGTTCCACATTAATTTTTTCACACAGCACTTGTTGTTTTTATCATGATAATAACTGAAAAACCAGCTTCACAAACATATGATATCATTTGGAACATCACACAATCCAATGCTGTTTGTAGTGTACTATAGATGTATGACAATGAGTATCACCGTGTGTGAGTATCACCGTGGCTCTCTTAAGGATTTACAGTATCTCATGATCCACACTCCGAAAGCCAAAGATGTCATTAGAATGATGGAAGATGCTGCTTGGACTTAGCTGTCCTAACCTAGTCCTTGACCTGAGGGTGAGGCTGACTTCATATGACTGGGTGTGGAGACATTCTCCAAGGGGAATTCAAGATGCTGTTTAATAAAATGAACTGAGAATGTTCATTTTATTAAAATGGCTGGGCAGTAAGATCTCCATTATATCCAATTTGTTTCTCCTTATTATTGAAATGTGACTATATTTATTTGCTTTTTGGGCTTTATCTATTGAATGAGACTTAAAGTTCCCTAAGGGCAGAAGCCTTTCTATAGTTGAAAAACATTTCAAGTCTATACTTTTCATATAGTAACATGCATTAGGTTCATATCATTAGTTCCCCTCTGAGTAGAGAAATGACAGTCACATAAAAGATGATATTTAATAAATGATTATTGACTGGTTGAGAATGTGAGAGAAAATTTTATGAGTAAAAACACAGAAGATGCATCTAGGAACATTTTTTTTCCTAAGTAATATTCCCCGTATTTATTTTATACACTTTGATTTTAGAGTTATTTAACAGTTCTAGTAATTTTACTCCCTTTTGTTCTTCTCCTCACTGTTCCTTGATGAGTTTTTAATTTTAAAAAAGATGAGAATACATCAACAAGCAAGAAAGAGCATTTTTCTTCGGCCAAACAGAAGGAATATTCAAGATGATAAAAGTAGATAACAGAAACTTGTTAAAGCAAGTCGTCAAAAAGAAAAGAACGCCACACTCCTAAAATTCATTTATTTTCAGGAAGGAGGGGGTACATTTTCTAAACTTACATAAGAAAATTAACTTCTCTGTCCTTGGAAATAGTTTTGAAGCAGAGAGAGGCTACATGGCATAGTGTAAACAGTACTGAACTAGGAATCAGAGAACTGGGAATCAGTGAACTGTGGCCCTGGGGGAACACAACATCACTTTCTTGCTGATATTTCCTGAGTTTAACGTGGAGAGCACAGCTTTAGATACAGAATGGGAAATAAAGGCTGATTCTCCATCACAACATCATTCCACTGAGAGATGGAAGGGAACAAATTATGAATCAACACAACCCTGCTCCCATCCCTGAATTATTGAGTATGAAACTAAAACCTTGGAGAGGCTTAAACAATCTATCAGCTGCTAAGCTTTCATTAGAAAATTAGCTCATGATATGTAATGGTCTTTCTTATACATTTTAATTCCTTTTAACAGTTTAAATAGAGCTTGAGTAATAGCTTCTTAATGTTCACTACAGAAGGTAACTAAATCTTTAATGGACTCCTGCTACAGCCTGCTTAATATTGTAATTTAATTGAGGTCTATATAAAAGAAGTTTTCTTCACTTTTTTATGTATTTATACTTGCAGATTTGCTGAGGATCCATGTTTCAGTTAAACTGTTTTGCATAAACACAACTAGTATTTGTATGTGACTGACATGGAAATCTTTACAATAGAAGAAATTTGTTTACATCTGCATTGTTGAAATCTTTAGATTAGAAGATAAATTTTAATTGAAAAAGTAAGAATTGGCCAATGCTTAATTTCTATTTATGTATGTGCAGGACCAAGGACCTGTCTTGTGTTTCCCAACCATGCACTGTGAAACCACCATTGTGCCTGTTTCTGATATGCAATGCATTTGTCCCTTTAATCAGGTTCCGGTCTCAGAATCTTCATCATACCATGTTACGAATCAAGAGAAAAATGGAAAACCAACTTCCCTTTACTAGAGGATTTGACTTTTTTTTTGGCACCAACATGTTAAGCTGAAGGTCTAATGATGTAATTTTGCACAGTTGTCCATAGCTGGGGAAAGGGAGTGAATCCATATGAGAGATGGTTTGCAAGGAGTCCAGATAAGGTTCACACAGGGCTTCCTGATGCCATGAGAATCACACTGCAGAACCAGGAATCTATTCCTCTGAAATTGAACTAATCATGCACAGGCAGCATGTGGTTTAAAGTTTATTTACATAGTTTAAAACTAAGCAGGGAGAAAAATTGAGAACCAGAATAGTCAGCATGTCATGGTGACTGGCACCCTCATCTTTTCTACATATTGCTTTCCTGTCTCTCAGCTCTCCCTACTACTAGAGTGTCTGCCACCTCTTTTCCCCACTTCCTGCCATTCATTTAGTTTTTCATCCCATATTTTCCTTTATTCTCTCTGTAGTTTTAGCATGACATTCTGGTCTTTTGAGATAAGTAACAATGGATACACTCTTGTGTTTCATTTTGTCTCAGATTTTGACTTTACCCCTTGGGCATGTTACTTTATACTTTCTAAGTCCCAGTTGCCTTCTCTCTCTCTCTCTCTCTCTCTCTCTCTCTCTCTCTCTTTTTTTTTAAAGGTAATGTACCTACTTCACAGAATTATTGTGAGGCTGGAATGAGAGAAAATATAAAGAGGATAGCACTTTCCATACTGTAATGTATTAGTAAATTGTGTTGTACTGTTGCTGTTTTTATTTCTCCATGACTAGCAAACCTTTGAACACGTGGAAACAGAGATGCTTGGTGGTATGCAGGCAAAATCTTTAGTCAATCCCAGATCTGCCCTCCTTATTCAATATGCTGAACTATGGTTTAAAAACATGTTTTAGGAGTTTTGCAAATAGAATATAATTGGAAACCAGGAATATTTTTATCACCAGTATAAATAGCTTCAGAAAAAAAGGAAAATGTAATAGACCTATCAGTGAAGCCAACCTTTTTGTTTTCTTTACCCATCTCCACCCAAATCTTTCTATCCTGTGTTTTTCCTGTCCTCCTTTCTGGTGAAGAGGGTGATCTGATCTTTTTAATTTTAACAGAGTTCTAGGGATACAGCACATTGACTGGCTCAGCTGTTTGAATGTGAAAATAGCATAGAAGGGAAGAATGCTGTACACAAAGGATTTAATCTTAGATAATGTCATTTATCACCACAGAGTTTGTGAAGGAGATGGTTTGGAAAGGACTTCCCTTAACCTATAATACCTCCTAAAGCATCAACAGATTTTTTTATGGAGGGGTAGGATTTGTGAAGGTCAAATCATAAATCCAAAACCAGAAAAGTCAATTCATTATTCAGTTAGTCACTGAACTTGAACTATACACACTCAAAAAGTTTAGAGCTAGAAAGGTCTTCACAGATCATTTGGTAGTTCAGCGCTCTAACTTTTAGTATAGAAATTAGGTCTCAAAGAAGTGAGGTGATGAATATATTTCTCATTACAGTGACCGATATTATGTAATTCACGTATTCTCTCCCCCAGTGAAGATATTTTTACCACATATTCAAATAATAATAGTACATTCTGAAACCGAACATTAAACTGTGCCTGAAACTTTTTTTTCAGAAAACTACACTGATTAGTTGAGAAAGTATGTTCATGTGGAGTTATCATTTTTAGGGGCATAGAAAGGGAGTATCTAAGATGAGACAGAAAAGGAATGAGGTCTTAAATTAACTTTGTTTTCAATTTCATGCCTCTTTGCTCTCTTTGGTCTCCACCACTTGTGAGAAAAGTAATCACATGCGGATGAGAAAATAAAAGCAAAAACCATGAATAACATTATTACTGAAATCGTAAAGTTAGTAAATAACACTAGAAAACACGTTCCCTGGTAATTTTGAAAAATGTATCCTTTTGTGTTCATGTATTTAAAGATTCATATTAATTTTAGTACAGGTTTTTTTTTCTAATAAGTAATAGCCAAGGAGTAATAAGTAATAGCTAAGAAATACATTGTTAAATGCCAGCATTATGCTCCTATGGGTGCATTTAATTCTTTGTTCCCACATAATTTGATATTTTGTGAAAATGAACTACTATCCCATGGTATTAAGATATTTGACATTAAGTTCTTATGAAATTCAGGGATGTCGATTTTTTAAAAATCCTGCTATCCCTGGTAAGAGTAGTGGAAAATCCAAATCTTCACAGTTGTAAACTTCATTTTCACTAGATGGACTACTCCCTGTACTAAAGAATGGCATGGGGAATTAGCTACAGAGAACATTTATTCTAGTTTTCAATGTTCTGCCTCTTCTTTACCTTCCACTACCCTTGGGAAATACCATTTTTATAGTTTCACTTTCTGTGACAGACACTGACATTTTTGAAACTAAAGAAGAAAACTACCAAATTATTAAAAGAATCAAGACAGCTCAGATATAGGTAGAAGATATATGGTTAGGGTATATATTATATAAATATTCACATAAAATTTAAGTATTCAGTTATGTTTTGATTAATATTTTATTCCTGGTCTATTTTTGACCTGAGAGAGATCTTTGTTATTTTCAGGTGACTTTGAAACTGTAAATATTTTTTGTTGTTTTTGTGGTTATCTTATGAGGATAACTTCGTTCTGCTAATTGCTGTTGTTATCTTTCCATCAATATTTTTAAAATTTCCTACTTTGTGCTACGTTCTGGTCTAGATTCTCACCATTCATGAGTAAACAACCAAAAAAAGAACCCTTATCTCTGTTTTGTGTTTGTATACACTATATATATTTATATTATATATGCATATACACACATAGATACATATCTATATACAAATAAAGATATATGTATATATGCACACACATATGCATAGATAAATATGTATGTTTATATACAGCTTGAGTATCTCTACTCTGGAAATCTGAAATCTGAAATACCCCCAAATCCCAAATCTTTTGAGCACAAACATGATGTAACAAGTGAGCAATTTCACACCTGACCTTATCTGACAAGTTGTAGACAAACCACAGTCAAAACTTTATTTCATGCACAAGATTATTAAAAATATTACATGAAACTAACTTCAGGCTATATGTATAGAGTGGATATGAAACATAGATAAATTTTGGGAATGTATATTCACGGCAAACTAAATCTATGTCTCTTGAGTTGCAAGAAATATTTAAAAAATAATGAATTCTGTGTTTAGACTTGGGTCTCATTCCCAAGATATCACATTATGTATGTGCAAATTTTTCAAATTTCAAAAATCATTGAAATCCAAACACTTCTGGTTCCAAGTATTTCAGATAAGAGATATTCAACCTGTGTAAGTATATTCATATACATATATATTATATATATAAATACATATATATATATAAAAATATATAGTTGACCTTTGACCAATGCAAGAGTTAGGGCACTGACCTCCTGTGAGTGGAAAATCTGTGCAGAACTTTTGATTCTCTAAAAGCTTAACTAATAGCCTGCTGCTGACCAGAAGCCTTGTTAATAGCATAATTAGCAAGTATTTGGTATGTTATATATAATATATTGTATTCTTATAATAAAGTAAGCTAGAGAAAGAAAAACATTATTTAAAGAATCAAAAAAAGAGAAAACATTTGCTATTTATTAAATAGAAGTGAATCATCACAAAAGTCTTCATCTTGTCTTCAGGTTGAGTAGGCTGAGAAGGAGGAGGAAGAGGAGAGGTTGGTCTTGAAAGAGGTGGAAGAAAAAAGTGGATCCATGCATTTCAAACCCGTGTTGTTCAAGATTCAACTCTCTCTGTGTGTGTGTGTGTGTGTGTGTGTGTAAGTTATATAATCAAACACTACAATTTCCTGCCTCTCTCTCCATCTGCTTCCAAACCTATTCCCCATTGGCAACCACTTTCAAAACATTTAGTTATTCTTTTGGCGTAAATCTCCATGTCACTACAAACCATACTTACATTGCAACTTCCTGATTTTTCTACGTTAGGCATTTCTCTTGACTTTCTCTGTGGAAGGTGAGAATTTAGCTTTCTGTACCACGCCCCGCCCCACCCCCACCACCAATTTTTACTTCTACTCACCTATTTTCCTCATATCTTTATGGCGTATTTTGACTAGAGTACTATGTGCTATTCTAAGTAACCCTTGTAATTTCTCCACTACTTAAAAAATCTTCCCAAGGGTTTATAACTATTTTGGTCGTTGTTTATGTTTCTATGTACTTATCACTAATTCAATGTCAAAATCTCCTCAAATTACTCTCATTTTCTCTCAATATATTTAAATACATGAGGTATTTTACCAAGTCAATCTTTTTAAAGAATCCTCTTCTAGAAACTTCTGACTGGTTCCAATCTGAATGATATCTTTCCGAACCTGTGAACAGCTTTCATCATGGGACACTATCACCATCTTCCTGGAAATTTTCTCTTTATTTTGAGTCAAATCCCTTGTTGTCTGAATATTACATTTTCTCCTGTATTGTTCCACTCCTTCATTGTAGCAGAGAATATCTTCCAAAAGTTTGCTAGCAAAAGGCACAGGGATGAAGTATATTTGATATATTGAATTCTGAAATATCAGTCTTATTTAATAAGTGAGCTGGATATGAATTTTACTGGGATTTATCTTCAGAGTTTTTAAGGCATTGCTTCACTATTATTAAAATTCATTGTTGCTATTATGTCACAAAGCAGAACCTATTTTCATTTATGATCACTTGCATATCACCTGACTTCTTTTTTGTTTTATTTGTTTTTGTTTTCTCTTTCTGCAAGCTGATAAACTGTGTTCTTTATATGTTCTTTTCATAATAGTACGTTTTGTTACATTTTTATTTTTGAGTTTTTTCTTAAGTTTCCTCCTCTATCTCCTCCAAATTATATTTTAAGTGTTGTTTATTTTGGTTTCTAGTTTTTCTAGTTTTCATGTTCCTCAAATGATAGGTCATCCAATATTGTCTGCTCATATTTAAAAGTGAAGCATTAAAAAATTTTCAAAGTTAATAAACCTTAAGTGGTTGGGCAGAACTTGTCAATTGCAGGCTTCAATTATGACAATTTGGGATTTGATGACTGAGTTTTAATCTTAATGTATTTATAGGTATTGCATTCTCATAGGCTGCTAATTTTCTTCTGGAAACACTAACTCCAGTCTCTTTGTCTGACGGCTGGATTTCTGGGAGCTCAGAGAAAGAAGAGGGCTGGCTTGTAACATATAGTCACCCAATGTTCACTTAATTTCTCTCTGTTGAGTTTAGATCCATTTCCCTTAACTGATCTAGTGTCCCTGCTAGAGACACAGTTTCATCTTTCCAAACCCAATCTTTTCATACCTGGGAGAGGGATACTAATATAGTTGTGTGGCAAAAAGGACTGGATCTCGTACTATAGGTTCTTCTTATGCAGACTTCCCAGCAACTCTCCTGTCTGTGCCCTACCCTGACTCCATCTCTGGAAATACCTGGGGCTGTTCGGGACTTCTAGAGCATAAATCAATTTCTTTATCAGTTTTCTCTACTGCTAGCTAAAGATGTGCTTTCCAACTTCTGTTTTCTTGATTTTTGTTTTACCCCTTAAAAAAATCCCCTTACTATTGCTTTAGTGGGGTTTCAAGAGAGTTGAAAATATATATGTATATTCAATCTACTAATTGTAGCAGGAACTAGTCTGTTACTGTTGAAACTTTTGTTTTGTTTTGTATTTGCCTTTGCTTGTGGCATCTGCATTATTGTTCTTGCCTTGTTCTTATCTTTTACATATGTAATTTTTCTCATTTTTTCTAGGTATTTATGCCTTTTTTGTCCCCAACATAATTTTATTCCTTAGAGTTTCCTGTCTCCATATCTTTTATCCCTTCTCTGTAACTTCATCCTACTTTAAATACTTCATATACATTGATTACTTTGAAATCAGAATCTTGAACCAAGACTTCACCCTTCTGTTTCAGAATGGTGATTTTAACGGCAGGGGCATGTGTCCAAAACAGAATTCTTCCTCTTCCTACCTCTCTTTTTTTTTTTTTTTTTTTTTTGAGGCGGAGTTTCGCTCTTGCTGCCTAGGCTGGAGTGCAATGGCATGATCTCGGCTCACCGCAACCTTCACCGCACAGGTTCAAGTAAGTCTCCTGCCTCAGCCTCCCGAGTAGCTGGGATTACAGACATGTGCCACCAGGCCAGGCTAATTTTGTATTTTTAGTAGAGACGGGTTTCTCCATGTTGGTCAGACTCATCTTGAACTCCCAACCTCAGGTGATCCACCTGCCTCGGCCTCCCGAAGCTCTGGGATTACAGGCGTGAGCCACTGCACCCGCCCGTCTTCCTGCCTCTTTTAAACATCCCACATCCTGCTGCCTTTCTGCCATTTGGAAACTCACTGTTAATGGTATCACAACCTACCCACTAATTTAAAACAAACAAACAATCAAACAAACAAAAAACAGAGGTTGTTTAAACATCTTTCTGTCACTTGTTTTCCATATCCAATTGGTCAATAATTCACATTTTCTTTGCTATCCCAATTCTTATTCAACAATGCTCAATTTTTGCATGTCTTCCCTTATTCTAATAGATTCAGATTTTTACCCCTTCAATTGATTCTTTATTCAACCTTTAAAATCATATTTTCTAACACATATATACAACTAAGCCATTTCCTTGTTCTAAACATCCAGTAATACCTCCTTGTGTCGATTCCCATGGAAAAGTACAAGGCTCTTCGTGATCATGCATCTTAGTCATCTTGGCTTCCTTGCTGTCCTCGCATCTTCTCCTCTCCGTATGCATGAGGTGTTGTAGCAAATGACTTGAGATTCTCGAAATTGTTCATGCTTTTTCCCTCCTCTGCATACTGTTATCTTTATATCTTTATCTGTCAGCTCTTTCTTAAAATCTCAACTCAGATCTAAGAAGCATTCTCAGCATGGTCATGTTGGTTATGTGCCTCTCTTCTGTGCTTCCTATTTATAACTATCACTCAGCACTTTCAACATTATGCTCATTATGGCCTATTAGATCAAGAGTTTTCCAAGGTTCAGAATTATATCTTATTCATGTCCAGTAGTAACACCTAGATAGTGGGTAAAGAATGTTTATTGGATTAATGAATTCCTGTGTTACATTTTTAATTGTTATCTCAGGCAAAGAGGCAGACCACTCCAAAGCATATTGCTCATTTAAATTTAACTTTTTCCACATGATTGTACAAATCTTATTCTTGCTTTTCTATAGAATATAAGCATTTCATGCTTTTTTCAAAGTAGCCTCTGGTTATGGTTTATACCTCTCTATTTCACATTGGGCTCTTGCTTTCCACTTGATTATTTTTTAACTATTTATTTTCTGCCACTCAAGTTTATAGCTGGGTAGTAAAATACAGGCTTAATGGATCAGTATTCAATGATGGAAAATCATCCAGCTACGGAAGCACTGAAGATATCAAATTAGATGCAGTGCTGATTCATTCCTTCCCCATATGACATCTGTCTGCAAATGCTTACTGGCTATAACATGAGGGGTCTGGATCTTAGACTGCATCATGCTACTACATATTAGGAGGATGATAATTTTCCATTTTTCTATGTTTTCTGTTTAAAAATAAGTTACCTTTGTAGCAGTCTTTGCTAATTTCAGTGATGACCAATTATTTATATCTGACTGGCCATATGCTTTAAAGACTTTGACCTAGAAGGAACCATCAGTCCAGTTAAGCAACTAGTATTTCACACTGATGCTTTACACTAAATCTACTGGTTAGCTGGTGGAACTGACTAGGTAATTCAGTCAAAAGAGGTGAATTTTTCATGTCAGCATAAAAAGAGGTCAGAAGTTGGTATCAAGATCACTGGGTCTAGTCACTGTCACTTTTTAAGTGGTTTGACATGGGTCAATCAGTGAAACTCTAAGCATTGATTTCTGCTTCTGATAAATGGGGTAGTAGAAGGAGTATGGTCTTCTCCAGAAGAGGACCACAATCAAATATTAAGAACAGAGCTCTATTTGGATGATTTCCTCTGGTCTTGGAATTGCTCCTACAGACTATACGAATGCTGCTTTGTAGTTATCGTAAACTATGAAAAATTAGGCACATTTGTAGATTTATGATATGCCTTCCCCCAACACTTATATAATGTCTGGCAGTAAGTAGGTAGCTTGATAGCATATAATGATCATATATTCCATTATATATTTTTATATATTATATATTTATATTAACAAAATCTTTAAGAATTAAAGAAAATTTCTCACTGTATATCTAACAACCAATAGATAAATGTTTACTAGTTACCAAATAAAAACACTTCTGAATTGCAAATAAAGAAATAATTTGAGTTTGAAGTGCTGTGTGTGTGTGTATGCACAGGATTGTGTGCATGTGTGTGTGTGTGTGTCTGATTGTATTTCAGAAGCCCAGGCAGACCTGGTGTGCTAGCATATGTAAAATTCTAAATGCTGCACAAAACACTACTAAGGCTAAGTTAGTTTTGTTCCTGACAATAAAGCCAGGAACAGAGGAAGCTGGTGATCTAATATTGCTTAATGGACTATTGCACAGTGCACAATGTCATTGTAATTGCTCTGTAGTTAATTTGTGGTACTCTGTATTTGTTCCATCTACGACTATGTTAATTTTCTTGCCAAACATTATCATAATTCATGTGTAAATCCTCTGTTGAAGAAATTGGACATTAGAGACTCAGCAGGACGCAGATTTCAGATAGCACTTTTGCAAATTGGTTACTCTAGGTGAATGCTTCGGGTTTCTCAGATTTCCTTTTGCTTCATCCAACATATGAGAGGACAGGCAAATCTTTTATCTCAGTGGGACGCCCCCATGCTATTTTCAGAAATATATGAATTTGTGATTATGTAAATAATCCTTTGAAGTAACATTTTATGATTCTAGATACATAAAAATGGAAAAGTTTCTCTTCAAATCTTGAGTAACTCCAGCTATCCAGAAGTTTGACTTATCAGAGTTCCTCTGTTCAGATGACTGATTTTTCTTTTTAAAACAGATACTACTTCTAAAAATGAGTCTTGAAGATCATGAGTCTAACTACTATTATTTTCTGATTAGAATCCCAGAAGTGTTAAATGGCAACCCTAAAAGGATATAGCCCATTAGCAGCTGAACAATGTCGTTTTCGCCATGTGCAATGCTATATGTTATAAAAGTTTGTGGGTTACTCAGCCTTAAAAAAGCTTAAAACATTTGCAAGACAATAAACTTCTATGTAATAACCCAAATAAACCCAAGTTATAGATGTCACAACATTAAGGTTTGCCATATGCTAAGAGTTAGCAACCTAGAAAGATGTTCTTCAGGAGAAAAAGTCTGTCAATTTGAAAACGGAGCATAGCAGTGGGTCTCAAAGGCTTTCCTAAGAAGATGTGAGTAACCCAGGAACTCAGCAGTCTCTCCCAGGAGCTGACAACTCTTGAACTTTAAATATATTCTAAGGTTGCCTGTCCCCTATTGGATTCTCAGTTGATTTCTCTTAGCCCGGAAGGTTTAGACCCTCAAAGGAAATTACTCTCTCTCTTTTCCTTAATGTCATCAGTTAAGGTCATAGCTATGAGAAACCCTTTCACTATAATCAATAGATTTCTATCGCTTTTTCTCCTCAGCATGGCTGTTCATGTTATATAGACCTGTTAGTTGTGTCATTCCACAGATGCCATATAATTCAATCACCCTCAATATTCATTCCCCAGTACCACTTTCATTATTAGAGGTGTCCGTTTGAACCCACTGGAGAGTGAGTGTATTAGTACATTACCTTGAGTAATAAACTGGTAACTTGCTATTATCCATAGATCACAGGTTAATTTGTCAATTGAGAAACTGCTATCTGACAGGCATGGGAAAACAGAATGCAGAATAGATAAAACTTTAAGTGAAGTGAGAGAATTTTAAAACTTACAGGGAGTGATCCTTGTTGGTTATAGAGCAATTAGTGGATATCACATAAGGCCACCACCATTGGTTTCCACCTCTACTATTTTCCTTCATTTTCCAATCAACCTTCTTTAAAGGTTATTTGCACTTAAAATATCCACCCTGTCACTCTGGTTCACTTTTTAACCACTTACAGAAAGCTTCTACTACAGCTTCCCAGTGAAACTGTTTTCACCAAGGTTACCAAAGTGAAAGGCTTGATAGTTGTCAGCTTATACCATTGGACTAACTCAAGTCAGTTTTGATATTAAAATGCTTCTGTTGTGAATTCATCTTAAATCAAGGTAACAACTGGTTCTCAAAGGTATCGCTGGCAGCAAAATAAAATGAGAGCATTAGAAATAAAGAAAACTCAAAAACTTTATGTGCTACTTCTGTAACATTCATTTCACAGATGATAAATTAAAATCAGTTATACCCCTAACAAAAACACTGATTACTAACAGAAATATTCTCTAGTTAAAGAATAGTCAATTAGGTTCCAAAATATACTGGAAATAGTACAAATACATTTTCATGGATCTTTACTATTAGAGGAGAGGGCTGGTGGAATAACAGTAATATCTAATTAGTTTTCATATTGTAGGACTTTCCATATGGATATTACAGACCATTAACCAAAGTCACTTAAATGCAAGACATTTTCAAAAGGTTTAACACATATTTGCATATATAATTTCTGTGATTCTGATTTAAAAATTAATCCAATAAATTTATGATATTAAAGCTCCTATTTTTTATTAAATTTCACAGATCTGCAAGGGCCTAGTCATAGAAGTATACTGATTACATTCATTCTCTGACATAACCATGAAGGGGCCTGAGTCCAACAGCTCAGTGTCTTTTCCTTAGGAAGTGATTTATTAGTAACCAGGATGTGTGATTATATTAATTCAGCAATTTTTTTTCTTCAAAAGGAATTCTTCTCAATTTTTTCCTTTAGATGAATTGGGAAATAAAGGCCAAGTGATAATATTAGACTTACTGCTGTCTATGATTTTCAATGGTAAGCTGCTGATTAAAGTATACATTTTTGAAGTGTAAATTTTGAAATACATTTCTACTTCTGTCAGTTTTATATTTGCTTCCTATCAAAAGCATCATAAAATCTTCATCAGACACCAGAGGAATGAATACTTTAAACAGAACTTGGAAATTGTATTGCGTGCAGAATAACAATATAAATGAGCATAATAACAATTAGTAGGGTATAAATCGATTGATAAAAATTATGCTAGACATGTTAGATATGCTAGAGAGCACAATGGGAAGAACTAGAACATTAATAAATTGAGATAGTTGGATTGTATGAACTAATAACTCAACTGCTTTGTTTCTGGTATGGAATAGAGAGATTCCAATGCTAGATTTCTTACAGTCTTTCATGGTCAAAGAAGTCTGCCAGAACATTTGGGAAATTATGCAAACTGGTGTAAGTCTTAGAAAAGTGAAGATAACTGGGCACATAAGTTGTACTGCCTTTTCCATAATTTGATGACATCTGTATGTTGTGTGAGAGGATTGGCAGATTATTTTGTAGCACATAATGAATGCTAACATAATTTGGGGCATGGACTATTAATATAATAAATAAACCAACACAGAAAATGACAGAAGGGCAACGTGAAAATTAAACAGAAATGATAGTAGTAAGATTGGCTGTTTTCTGATTATGAGATAAGAGGGATGCCTTGTTGCCTCCAAAATTCTTTGGGTTAGATACAAATTGTCTAGAAAAGCTCATAACAGAATTCTAATAATTTTCTTTTGCAAGACCACAATGCTACTTTCATTCAGGAAGGATGACAGAGTTGAAGTTCCAGGTCATGTAAGATTGTTTCTAGAAAGAATAAAATAGAAATTGGAAGGCCAAAGTCCCCCCAAATTATGAGGTAGATAGAGTATTTTTAGTAACAAAATAAATCATTTGTTTAAGAACAATTCTTTGTTTCATTTAATTCATTTTGAGGTGTGACTTTGGAGATAAAGATATGCTGTTAAAATAAATCAAACCTAAAAATATATTAGGCTAAATAAAAGCACCCAAGACTTTAAAGGTCAATTGTAGGAGTTATTAAGAAGATAAAATATACAAAAAGTAAGTAATTAATAAATATCCCTTAGTTATCAAGAGAGAAAGAAGTAGTTTGTTTGAGAAAAAATAAAACAGTACTTTCAAAAAACATCATGTTATCTAAGATTTTATACCGACACAATGATTTGCATATGTGATTTCATGGTAGGTAATCTCTCTTGGAGTTTGACAAGTAGCATGAAATAGAAAATTTCAGACTTCAGGCTTTGGTAATGTATCACTCCATACATAAAAGAATTGTGAAAATCGAAAACACTGACAAAAACAAATGCTGGCAAGGATGTGCGGCAACGGGAATTCTCCTTCATCACTGGTGGAAGAGTGGGGAGGATGCAAAATGGTACAGCCACTTTAGAAAACAGTTAGGTAGTCTCCTAAGAAGTTAAGCATACTCTTATCATGCAACCCAGCAATCAAGCTTGTTGGTATTTACTGAAATGAATTGCAAATTTATTTCCACACAAAGACTACCTACTAATGTTTACAAAAGCTTTGTTCATAACTTCGGAAACTTGAAAGCAACCTAGTTGCCTCACTCAAACTGTGGTACATTCATACAATGGAATAGTATTCAGCATCAAAAAGAAATGAGCTATTAAGTCATGAAAAGACATGGAAGAAGCTTAAATCTCTATTACTTAAGGGAAAGGAGCCATTCTGAAAAGGCTACACACTGTATAATTCTAACTATGTAACATTCTGGAAAAGGTAAAACTATGGAGAAAGTAAAAAATCTGTGGTTGCTGGAAGTTAGAGGAGAGAGAAGAATGAATGATCAGTGCACAGAGGATTTTTAGAGCAGTTATACTATTCTGTTTTATGCTACATGAATTATGCTACCATGGATTTGTCAAAATCCATAGGAAGTACAACACTGAGAGCAAACCCTAATGTAAACTATGGGCTTTGGGTGGTGATGGTGCATTAATGTACGTTTATAGATTGTAACAAATGTATCACTGTGGTGGGGGATTTTAATTGTGTGGGGGAAGGCAGAAAGTACATGGGAACTTTCTATATTTTCCACTCAGTTTTGCTGTGAACCTAAAACTTCTCTGAAAAAAAACAAAGGATTTTGTTTGTTTGTTTGTTTGTTAGGTTGTTTTTTGTTTTTGTTTTTTCCCAGTAATGGTAATGCTAGGTTGAATGGTAGCTGTTTTAAGCTATCTGAGAAATCTCCAGACTGATTTCCACAGTGGTTGAATTAATTTACATTCCCAGCAGCACTGTATAAGCATTCCCTTTTCTCCACAGCCTCCTCAGCATCTGCTTTTTATTTTTATTTTTCTTTTATATAATAGCCTGGGTATATACCCAAAAGAAAATAAATCACCCTACCAGAAAGACACACGCAGTCATATATTCATTGCTGCAGTATTCACAATAGCAAAGACATGGGATCAACCTAGATGTGCATCAATAGTAGATTAGATAAAGAAAATGCAGTACATATACACCATGGAACACCACAGAGCCATAAAAAAGAATGAATTCATGTCTATTGCACCAACATGAATGGAGCTGGAAGCCACAATCCTAAGTAAATTAAGGCAGGAACAGGAAATCAAATACTGTATGTTCTCACTAGTAATTGGGAGCTAAGCATTGAGCACATGTGGACATAAACATGGAAACAATAGACACTGTGAACTTCTGGAAGAAGGAGGGAGGAGAGTGGGTTAGAAAACTACCTACTGGGTACTATGCTCAGTATCAGGGTGACAGGGTCAACACTCCAAACCCCACCATCATACAATATTCTCATGGAACAAATCTGTACATGTACCCCCCTCTTTCTAAAATGAAAGTCAAATTTTTTTAGATTTTTTTTAATGTAAAACCATTGAAAAAACTAAAATGGATTTTAGTATAATGGACAATATTTTGATCAATTGTATCTGTTATATAAATAAGTTAACATATACTGTTTTAAAAATAAATGACATATCCTCTTTAAAAACCACCCAGGCTATCCAGCTTTCCTCAGGTATTCAAATATGAAGAGATTCTGCTGATCCAACATTACTTAATGTATCCACCAACATATAGGTGTAGTATTTAAAGGGATATAAATTACCTCTTTAGAATAATTCCTTATCTTTACCACATGCTAAACTTTCTGATTTCACTCCACCTTAGATGAATTATATTATATATATAACTATAGGAAAATCGGGTTGTGTTGCTTTCTTGGAAGAAAATAAAGTAGAATTACCATTGACTATTCAATATCATAGATATTTAATTTCTTGACATTTCTGTCATGGCAACAGACTTATATTCCTAGATATTTTAATTAACTGGGGTTTCTAACTGAAGAAAGAAACCAGTTTTCTAAACTGAAAAATCAGTGATTTTTTTTTTGTAATGGATTAGTGATGGCAAATATGCCCTAAAGCTAAGGAGAAAAGTCGTTTTGTGATGGACACATTATTGACAAGCTTCCTTTTAAAAATGTATACCGCCATCAAACATTTATACATATAATCACAGAAGATAAACATACATACTCTATCTCATGTAACATAAGCAGGCATGTGTGTTGACAACGAAGGTTCAGAGAAATGCAGAAAGAACATTAGATTTTTTTGCTATTTATAATCCATTACATCAAATACTTTCAAGTAGGGATAAGAATCATCATTCATTTAACCAGACTTGTCCTTGTGCTATGAATTTGTTTAGTTTTGTTTTTCACAAAGGACATGCATTAAAGAGATAAAACCCCCTCCCATCTCCTACAAATGTTGAGCCTCTTTGAATGACTAAATATATTTATATGTTTAGGCAGTATTGTATTATGCATTATGTTGTGATATAACAAGCTGGGTGATTTGGGCATCATTTCTGGCTACCACTGAGATGACCTTAGGAAAATCATTTGACTTGAGTGGTTTCAATTTATAAAATGAGAGTTTCAGGATACTTTATAACTATATTACCTTCCAATTCTGTTTCTATATTCTTTATGAAGGATAAAACATGGTTACTCTTTATTTGGACTATTCCTATCATCATCCTATTATTAAAAAAAAAAAAAAAAAAAAACCCAAACAGAAATTGTCATGAAAGTTATCAGTAGCAAAAAAGCATTCAAAGATATAACCAAGAATGAGAATTTTAAAGTAGTTTTTATCTTGTAGATAAAATTTTTAATACTATCTACTACACAGCTTGAACTCTATTTGGCAAGACTCTTAATTTTTGCAGTTCTTTAAATGCCACAGAAGGAAAGAAGGAGAAGAGGGAGGGAAGGAGGGAGGGAGGGAGGGAAGGAGAGGGGGAGGGAGGGAGGGAAAGATGGAAAGGAGGATGAAAGGAAGGAAGTGAAGATGGAAAGGAGGGAGGGAGAGAGAAAGAGAGAGAGAAACAGGGAAGACAGAAGGGAGTGATGAAAGCATAGACGTCCTAAGAGCCAACAAAAAGGTCCAGAATAATCTTCTTGTTAAATTTTTAGTAAATAATGGCCAAGGACATTAATGTAGCCTGCTTTTAGACCCATTTAATTGGTTTCACATTCTTTCAGCTATGTTGCCAAATCTAAAAAAAAATTACAAACACTGAAATAAAAGAATAATAAAGATAAATCAACTTACCTCTGCCTATTAAGCTTCCATAAACACAGAGCTATATTAGGGAATAGGACAGTTGCTTGGCGTAGAATTCTAGGAGCAATGCTAAACTATCACCGGAAATAGATACAACAAAGAAATTTATATTTACCGGAAGTTATATCAGGGACTATTTAGTTTATAGTTGAAGAGAAGGTTTTGATGAATTATTTGGGTGAAGGAGAAGTTTGAATCCTCCAACAGACATATTAAACTAAAAATAGATCATCATTTAGTGACTGAAAAAGAGGAAGTTCTGCATAATTCCAGAGCCTGTATTTGTTGAAATCCAGAATATAAGGACAGAGCTGAACAGAGTAGAGATGCAACCCTAACCCCAGCAATTTTTCTTCTCTGCCTTTCCCTAATGGTGCACTCAGCTTCAGTCCTAAATAACTACTGTTCTCATATTTTAAAAATAGCAACTTGAAGGTACGTCAAACCATCTAGATATTCACATTCTTTCACTGAACTGTCATATAGCCTTCCATCTCCATATTTAAAACATACAAATGATTATTATGATCTCTACACAAGTTTCTGAAGTTATTAACATATTTTCTCTGTATCTTATTTATATAGAAAGTAAAAATGCTATTCAATGTCCACAGAAAAACCTGCACACAGATTCATGGTTGCCAAAATTTGGAAAGAACCATGATGTCCTTCACCAGGTAAATGAATAAACAAACTACGGTATATCCAGACAATGGAATATTTTTCAGCATTTAAAAAAATGAGCTATCAAGCCAGGGTAAGGCATAGAATAACTTCAAATTCATCTTATTAAGTGACAGAAGTCAATCTGAAAAGGCCATATGCTATATAATTCCAACAATATGACATTCTGGAAAAGGTACAACTATGGAGACAATGAAAAGCACAATGGTTGCTAGGGGTAAAGGGCGAGGAAGGGATGAATAAGCAGGGCACAGGTGAATTTAAGCAGTGAAACTATTTAGTATGACACTATAATGATAGACATATGTTATTATCTTTTTCAAAACCCAGATAATGTAAAACAATAAGAGTGAGCCCGACTATAGGACATGGGCTTAGGGTAATAATGGTCTGTCAATGTAGATTTATTGATTGTGACAAATGGACTATTCTGGTGAGAGCTGTTGATAATGGAAGAGCCTTTGTGTGTGTGAGGGCAGGGGATATGTGGAAACTTCTGTATTTTCTTTTTCAATTTTGCTATAAACCTAAAAAAACACACACTCTAAAAATTAAAGCATATTAACCACAACAAACCTGTCCAGGGTAGAAGGCCCAGGTCAGTGTTACCTTCTGCCAAAGTTCATGTTTGCCTCCTCTAATCTACATTATAATCTTTTGCTTCTGAACTCTGTAGCACTTCTTACCTAGAGTACTAATTCAGCTCTAAGTATACATTCTCCCTTGCACTCAAAAAACCTTTCATATGTGTAGGCCCCATTTTTCCAGCTTAAGTGAATGTCTTTTCTTTAAAATTTGTCCCAGAGCTGGACTTACTATGATTAAGAAGTTCTCACAAATTAATGTATTTTAATACTACCTTAATTGGGGTCTATTGAATTATACAGATTCTTAAACTATGACTAAAAAATAATAAACTCTGTTGTCAGAATATCTTGATGCTTCAGAGGAAATAATCCTGCTTAAGAGGCTGAGGTCTGCATTGCTAAATTGTTTTGCCCATATTAAATCTTATCTGACATTGTGCTGCCTGATTCACATTCAGAATCTGGAGTTGCTTTGAATCTATGCAAAACACAACACTTGAAAATATAGTTGAAGAAAATACCCCAGTCATTTGACAAATAAAGCAGATTTAAGATTATGTACATGTACATAAAACATGTGTTAGTGACAAAATGCCTATAAGAAAACTAAGAATATCTATTTTTCTTTGAGATAAAAATGGATAAGCAGAATTACCTGAAATCCTGGTGTCTTATAGAAAGATCACCTACCTACTGCTCTTTGCCTGGGAATGAGTCTGAACACTGAATTCAATTCACAATGTTCTGTTAGCAATTCTCTGGATGGTCCATTTCCAAAGTGGTCTGAATTAGGTCTACTGAAGTGAAAGAACTAACACTTTCTCTCAACCTCTAACCAGCTTTGAATCGAAAAATTATTACTAAAGCATGGAGGCCATTTTTGGAAATTATATCACAATAGATGGTCAGTAGGTCCTAAGATCCAAAGCCCACAGGAATTTGGAGATCAGTTGATCATTTTAAAAGCTAACTTTCCTGGGCGTGGTGGTACGTGCCTGTAATACCAGCTACTCAGGTGGCCAAGGCAGGAGAATCACTCAAACCATGCAGGCGGAGGTTACAGTGAGGCAAGATAGCGCCACTGCACTCCAGTCCAGCCTGGGCAACAGAGCGAGACTCTGCCTCAAAAAAAAAAAAAAAAAAAAAAAGCTAACTCTCTGAGTCCATGCTGTGCTGCTATAATAAAATACCTTAGTCTTGTTAATTCAATATAATAAATATTTATTTCTCACAGTTCTGGAGGCTGGAAAGTCCAAGATCAAGACATCAGTAGATTTGGCGTCTGATGTGGGCTTCCTCTCTACTTCTAAGATGCCACCTTCTTGCTGTGTCCTCAAAAGGCAGAAGGGGTGAACAGCTCCCTTAAACCTCTTTTATAAGGGCACTAATCTCATTTATAATGGCAGAGAGCCTTGATGACTTACTCATCTTCTAAGGGCCTCAGTTCTTCATCTTTTTACATTGGAGGTTAGATTTCAATAGATATTTTGAGGGGACACAGAAATTGAAACAGCAGCACTTTCTAATTTTAGGATCTTAAAAACATGGAGTTGGTCATATTAGGACATGAAACCCGTAAATGAAACACCACCTTTGAAACAGTTTTTTACAAGTTCCTGTTCATATGAATTTCCAAGTATCTATAATGAGGATAGAAGGCAAGAAAAAAAGAGGGAGTCAAAAATAGAACCACTGACTTCATTCTATCATAGGCTGGTATACCCCTCATTCCTTTGATTACTCTTTGGTTATTTTTCACCCTTAGTTAAAACTCATTTTTTTTTTTAAAGTAGTTTAACTCACAAGATTAAAACAATTGAACTGAAATGTGAATGAACAATAGAAGTAATCCCTTCACAAAATTATTACCTTTAAAAGATCAAATTTTAGTAAAAGTAATTTACCAATTGAGAGATTGTAAAGTGTATTCAGGACAGCAAGCGTGATAGAGCTCTTTGTCTATGTCAGAATGCTGATGGCGTTCAGCAGAAAGAGCCAGCTTAGCTGATCCCTTGCAGCTGTACATCACTCCTGTCACCTCCCTGTATATCCTGTGGTGGCAATGACACATGAAAATAGAAAGAAGACAGGATGTTGGCATAGTCAATGCAGTGAGTGCTTTGAAGGCAGCTGGTGAAACAAAAAGATTGTCCATAAAACATGCACTGATGTCACAAACTATGAGCTTCTTGGAGACCAAATTCTAGCAGAAATCAACAGAAAACTGAATCCAATAATCAGCAAGACTCACAAAACATTTCAAGCATCAGTGAAGAGAAACTTATCTAAGAGGCAAAGAGTATATAGTGGTCGTAAAAGAATCTCACTAATTCCTGGATGGATAATGAAAGAGCAATGTATTTAACAAAATAATTATTAGTAGAACAACACTTAATGTAAGTACATTTATAATACTCAAAAAGTAGCAGTCTGATCAGTATAGGCTATGCTATGATAATTAAAGGCTATGCTATAATCAGTCAGGCTATGATAATGAAATAAATAGATCTTGATATGTCTGATATTGGTAAATAGTAGACTGTGAAATCAACTTTAAAAAGGAAATAATGAGAGCAGTTTATAGAGTCAAAATTGAGACACTTTACAGCTACAATTAATTTATAATTAAAATTAAATTGTGCTGTGTGGAAGAAATTATACTGTAGTAGGATAGGCAATCACATTGACTGACTTTTCTGTATATAGATATACTTTTGAATAATTTGTAGAATTCAGTCTGTCTGAAAAAGTTCAGCACTAACCATAATTGCTCTATGCATAGAGAAGTAGTTTTAGCAGAGGGATTAAATGCCTTTGGACTTTGCCCCTCCAGGTAAATATGATGAACATAAACGCAGGTGTTAATTTAGTCTCTTCTCAAGTTATGAAGAACCTAGTTTGGAAGTAGAAGCCTCAAGTATTAGTAGAGGGAGAAAGAGGGTGAATTTCCCTCTAATCCCTAATTAGGAAATCTGCAGATAGTTTTATGATAAGAACTTAATTAAACTTTGGCATTTTAATCTTATGCAATCAGATATAAGATATTAATTGGAAACTCCTTTCAAAACATTTTATCCTATCAGTCTTTGTTTTTCTTCTAGTAATTCTTGTAGTGACTAAATTGCCCTGTTTTATAATACTCAGAGCCTCAATTATAACCTTTTGCATAGCTTACAATGATTACTAGTCATTACCAATTAAAGACTTCGGATCAAATAGAAAATGTTTCCTATTTTCTGACATTGAGAACAATACACATGTATTTTAGATTCATGGTATTAGACCAGAATTCTCTGAAAATGAAACATTTTATAACCCTTAAGAATTCTCATTAAATTCCTTTCAAATACGTATTCTTGTTTTTACTTCCTGTTCTATCAATCTCCAAATTTGAATGTTTTGGGGGCAGTAAGACATGTGAGCACAGACTTCAACATTAAAGTTACAGTGCTCACGGTCAACACCAAAGTAAAAAGGCCACTATGTAAAAATGTGATTGGATTCACCCATTTGAAGACATATGAATTGTAAATGGTTTTAAGTGAAATTCAAGAAAACTGGATTATTGTCCAGGATTTTCACTCAGGAGTTTTGTGATCTTAGGAAGTATTCGGTAAGACACTTTCCTCTTGCATAGAGTGCAAAATCTGACATCTCTATTAACTGACATAAAGAGATCTCTCAGTCACAATGCAGAGTGGAAGGAGCAAGTTGCACAGCAATGCGGGCTTAGTAAAGCATGAATAGGCATTCAAAAATCTATAAGGAAACACACCAAACTGATAAGAGTGGTTTTCTCTGGGATAGAAACCAGGAAGATGGGGGATGCAGCAGGTACAGTAGAAGGCAATCAAAGGCAGACTTTAGATTTGCTGGTACAGTTTTCGTTTTTCATGCCTGTAATCTCGGTACTTTGGGAGGCCAAGGCTGGCAATCACCTGAGGTCAGGGGTTCGAGACCAGCCTGGTTAACATGGTGAAACCCCATCTCTACTAAAAATACAAAAATTAGCCAAGTGTGGTGGCAAGTGCCTGTAATCCCAGCTACTGAGGAGGCTGAGGCAAGAGAATCATTTGCACCTAGGTGGTGGAAGTTGCAGTGAGTTGAGATCGCACCATTGCACTCCAGCCTGGGCAACAAGAGTGAAACTCCATCTCAAAAAAAAAAAAAGTTTGTTTTCCTTTATCACTTGTGAGAAGGTGTGGATTCAACTTCCACTTCAAATTTAATCTGTAGAGACAATGACAGAAATTTTTCTTGCATTCTCTTGTACAGTATGTCTCTCAGTGGCCATTTTTCAGAACATTATCCTGACTAACTGATTTTTTAGAGAGAGGAAAGTTAACTGCCCATCACATTTTGAAAGAAGTTTATCAATATTGTTTAACGTGAGTGTGGTATTCTCTTTACTTTCTGTTTCAAACTATGTCCCTCTGTCCACTCTCTCAACATTGCAATACAATCTCGGATTCTTCTTTGAAAAATGTTTTCTGTCTTATGGTTAAGATTCTGCATCCTCTTTTCAGTCAGAGGAATGTGCACATATTAATTTAATCTATTGCGCTAAGAAGTCTAGATTGTCTGGAGGAACTGATATTATATCAGAAAGTATTCAGTTGACTCAGGCTTTTACACACTAAACTACCTTTGCTGATCATGGTGACCTCCGGTATGTTTAATTATTATTTACCGTGTGAATACAACATCATAGAGTGAGAAAACCTGTTAAGTAAATGCCATTAGATGGATATTCCAATCCTGGCTTAGGTAACAGTTTTGTGACCTAAGGAAATTGACCTTACTATGTGATTTTCTTTCCTTACTAGAACTTGGCTTATCTGGTTTTCTTCACCAGGCTTTGGCATTTTTAATGATGCAGTCCTCTTCAATGTACTCAGACAGGTGTGACTTCTTCTCTATACCCATCATAATTCTCTATCTTTTGTGAGACCAGCCTGTCAACCATATAATCACAGCAAGGTTCCGCAAGTACTACACAGTCATTGGAAGAAAGCAAAGAGACAATGTACCATTTCTTTTACTTCTTTATATAAATCCCCTGATAACTTACTCCCTTTTTGCTTTCATTATCCATCCTTACCTCCCAATACACTAGTTACAGTGTCAGACCTGAGAGAGAGAGACTTGCTGTGTTAGATTCTGATCTGATGGCACTGGGGAGTGTCACAACTGGCAGCTGCTTGACAGTGGGAAAGGTTAGTCTAGGGCAGGGGGAAATGGGTTTGACTTGGTGCCCAGAGAGACTGGGAAGAACAGTGAAGGTAAACAAAGTAGCTGAGAATGCCTTATAACTTTGCGATTGAGAAATGTAGGGACAGAAGAATAAAACATATGCATAGTTTACCACATGCATTCCTAATGCAGTGACCCCAAAGGGAGCAAAAAGTTGATTTTAGGGGGCTAAAATGTCATCCTTTGTTAATGTATAAAGCACAAATGTATAAAGTACATAGCACATAAACAGATACAGTATACCTATGATATTAAAGTTTCATGGTGGATGTAGTTAGGGAAAAAATGTGTAAAACACCTACTTAGGGGAATTAAAATAAATTCAAATATAAGTATAAATTAAAACTCAATAGATATAATTAAAACTCAAACATAATATAACTAGACATATAATTTTTTAAAAAAAAAGGATTAGAAACACTGGTCTAGCATCATTCAAAAACAGGCTATCAAGTATAAAGATGCCTGAATGTAAATAATTAGCCTTGGGGATGGAATGAGATTCCTGAAGATAACTTATGTAAATAAATAAATGCTTCAGTCTTTGGGTTATACCACAAGTAAACCAAAGTTTATAGAGTTAACGTCTCTGGCAGCAGCTGGTAATTGTGGGTGAAAGATGGAAGTAGAGGTAGAGAAGGGTGAAATGGTCAGGATTTCCTATTGAGACTCCAAAGAGAAAGAGGCCAGGGTTCAGATTCTGTCATTGCTTTGTAGGCTCCCTAACTTGGGAGGAGAGTATTGAAAAGTGTGGGCAGCCGGGCACAATGGCTCATACCTGAAATCCCAGCACTTTGGGATGGTGAGGCAGACAGATCACATGAGCCCGGGAGTTCCAGACCAGCCTGGCCAACATGGCAAAAATCCATCTCTACTAAAAAATTAGCTAAGCATGGTGACGGGTGCCTATAGTCCCAGCTGGTTGGGAGGCTGAGGCATGAAAATTGCTTGAACCCGGGAGGCAGAGGTTGCAGTGAGCCGAGATTGTACCACTGCACTCCAGCCTGGGTGACAGAATGAGACTGACCTAAAACAAAATCAACAACAAAAAAGAGAAGTGTGGGAAATTGTATAGTCTTCTTCAGAAAGATTACAGGTTTAAACATTGAGGACCAGGAAGTCAAACCACGAAAACAAAAGAAGCAAGCATGACATTATTACTGTAACCATGTAATAACAAACTCCAAAATACCTCTGAGTGACAAGCACTAAAATAATGAATATTATGTTATTATATAATTTGTTAAATTAATATAGAGTCCATATTCAAATTTCACTGTTTGTCCCCAAAATGTCCCCTAAACATTTTGTCCTGCTCCAGAATTCAATTCTGGTTTACAGATTCCGTGCGATCATCACGTCCTTTTAGTTATTTTCAATCTTGCCTGTCTCTTGGCATTTGTCTATTATGATAGACAAATTGTAAAAAGGATGACCAATTAGTTTGCAAAGAGTCTCTCAATTTAGACCTCTCCAATGTTTTCTTGTCATTAGATTCAAGTTATGTACTTTTGAAGAAGAATACTACATAAGTGATATGTCCTTTTCAGTGCCCCTCATTGGAGCACAAAATATTATTTGTCTCATTACAAATGATGCTCACTTTTATCACTTGGTTACAATGTTGTCCTTTAAGGGTCTTCACTGTGATCATTAATACTTTTTAAATAAATAATTAATTTGTTAAAAGTTATTTTGTGACTACATAAATATCCAGTTCCTCATCAAAATCAAACGTTCACCCAATAGTTTTAGCATCTATTGGTTATTCTTTTTAAAAGTAATTGTTTTACAGTTTGAAATATGTACTTACTAATAGAGAAGTTACTTCATTATATTGGTAAACTTACAAAATCATTTGATTCAAAAACTATTTTAAGAAACATAGTCCTCGTAATTATTTGAGAAAAAAACACTAAACTGCTCTAGACGCCAGAAAAAAAAAAAAAAAAGAGGCACAAATTGAGACTGTGCTGGATAAACCGAAGGACACAATTACAGTAGATATACATTGAGAACAAGAAGGAGCCAGAACAAGTCAAAAGTCATTTTGATGGAATCTACAGTAAGATGTATGAAGTCAAAAACACCACGATCAGTGAGTGGAAGAAAGCATTGTAAAATGTCACCCCATAGCAGTTAATTCTGCAGTTGTGAATGCAACTAATTTATGAATTAAATTTAGCGCCTGCTTTTCTTATTTTTTAAAGGTGTTCATAGGGCTGCTGTAACAAACTACCACAAACTTTGTAGATTAAAACAAGAAAATCTCTCACAATTCTGGAGGCCAGGAGTCTGAAACCAAGGTGCAAGCAAGGGTCTCTCCAATGCCTCTAGGGGAGAATTCTTCCTTGACCCTTTCAGCTTCTGGTGGTTGCTGGTGTTCCTGGGTATGTGGCAGCACAACAGAATCTCTGCCTCCACTTTCACATGGCCTTTTTCTTCTTTCTGTATGTTTCTCTATCTTTGTTTCTTTTTTTTTTTTTTTTTGACTTAAAAAACAAACATTTATTTCTCACAGTTCTGGAGGCTGGGAAGTCCAAGATCAAGGGGCTGGAATATTTTGTGTCTGGCTGCTTCCTGGTTCACAGCCAGTTTCTTATGTGGTAAAAGAGGGTAAGAGAGCTCTCTGAGGTCCCTTTGATAAGGGCCTTAGTCTCATTCATGAGAGCTCCACCCTTTTTACCTAATCATCTCCCAAAGGTCCCATCTCCTAATGTCATCACACTGGGGATTAGGATTTCAACATGAATTTGGGGGGAACCCAAATATATAGTGCACTGCACCAAGTTAAAGGGGTTTTGCTGCTTTTGCATTTTAATTCTACTCTTTTCATCTCTGACTTTTCTTATGGCTTTTCTTTTTCATTCTACTTTCAACATCTTGAATTTGCAATGATTGATTCCTTATTTTTCATGTATAATTCTTTATAATATTGTTCCAGTTGATTCTTAAAGTCCCTTAGTAACCTGACCACAGCTATATTTCCAGACAAACTTCCATTTTTTTCCCCTCAATCTGCTGCAGTTAAGGCTATCTTACCCATCTTTCTCACCTCTCTAGCCCATTTATGACATAAGGAGTTTTCTCTTATCTAAACTTCCACTTCCCATAAACTCACCATAACCAGTTAGCTAATTGCTTCACAGGCTTTCTTTTTCTTGTTCTGTTTTGTTTTTTGCAAAAGTTGGGGAATAAAGTGGATTAGTGGTTTTAAGGGGCAAGAAGGAAGGAGAAATGGGGAGTGACTGCTAATAGGTATAAATTTATTTTTGGAATGATGAAAAGGTTCTGGAAATAGATAATGATGATGGGTGCACAAATTTGGGAATATTGTAGAAACCATTACATTGTAGATTTTTAAATGAATTGTATAGTATGTAAATGATATATTTGTCTCTTTTTAATAAGACATCAGTCATTGGATTTAGGGCCCATCCTAAGTTCAGAATGATCTCATCTTGAGATGCTTATTTATGCCTGCAAAAACCCTACTTCCAAATAAGGTTACATTTTTAGGTATTTGGAATTAAAGCATTAACATATATTTTTGTGAGAAATTATCAACTCACTACAAGATGTTTGACATCTAACCAACAAAAAGACAGGTTCAGTTGTTCATGAAGGAACTTAAGCCTTTGTCAGTTCAACAAGACAGTGACAAAGAATAAGCAGTTGAGTGAGTAGAAGGTGAATAAGAAAAGATCAAGTGACTTAATGGGACATAGAAGTTGACAGGCTGGTTAAAATGAAGTGGTCGAGAAGCCCATGAGTAGAACTGCGGTACTGAGTCACAGCATATAACGGTAAGTCTGACTGGGTAGCTATTGATTCATAGATGTAATATTGGTCGAGTTTGAGTTGTGCAATGTTTCTCAAAAATGGTTCATGGATCACCTGCATTATAATCATCCTGAGTGCTCATCAACCTACAGATTCTGGAGTTTCCCACAGACACAATTAATCTAAATATTTGAAGATAAGGAATAGGACACTTCAAAATGAGTGCTTTCCTTGGTTAATTCTTATGCCCACTGAGATGTGACAACATTCAACATAGTTGAAAAATAAGATGATTCAATTATTGAGATCAGTGAGTAAAAGAAACTCAAGGGGAGGGAGAGATCAAGAGTTGAGATGTCTTGTGTGGCAAGTGAGTCTTTATTGTCTACAGTGTCCCATATGTCATCTCAGTCATCCCTGATGTTTTTTCATTTGTCCATTTACTCACTGTACATGTAACAGCTTTTCTCTAGTAGCTGCTTATGAAAAGGCCTCCCATCCTACAAGTCTTAGTTCATATTGGTTCTTCCTATGAGATCTATAGTGATTACCTTTATTTCGATTCATGGTCAAAGTGTGAGGTAATGCAAACCTGAGATGCATTAAAAGCTCAGCTTTGGGACATTCATTTCCTTCTGAAAATATGCATGCAGTCACTAAAGATATAAATGGGTAGCCTGTGATTGGCTGAAGCTCAGCTGTGGTAATTGACTAAGACCCAGCTATTTTTTATAAAATATCCTATTAGACTTTAAGTTTGTTTATGTATTAAATGAACTTGTAGTTCCTTACCTAAGGAATCAAGGTAAAGAAGCAGCCTCAGGCCAAATTTAGTTTAATTTAACACATTTTAAAAATCTTCATAAAAGTACATACTTTCTCAACATTATATTACATGTATAATCTCATATATTATTAAATTGAGCAAGTTAGTTTAATAAGTATAAAACTATATAATTTAAAAACAATTAATAAAATTTAATTAATGAAATTAATGAAAACGAACCACCAGAAACTAATTATTAACTAACCTCCAGTAATAATATTTAATGTCAATTAGAACTTAGAATATGCATTATATGTCTTAATTCATCTAAATTGAATGTATGATTAAGAAATTGAAGATTATTTTTAATAAGGTGCTTTTCATTCTACAAAATTTAATGCTGTATAATTTTTGAAGAAATTTCTGCTTCTATTTGGTGGAAGATATTATTATAAAACCTCACATGTGACAGATATGGTGTAGACACTTAATGAGTTTTAAAATTAAAATAATGTCTCTGGGGCTTTCGAGAAAACCTACCTTAGAGTCAGGAATATAAATGAAAAGTCAGGTTATGAGTCCATTTCATGACAGGCAGACACAGTCACTTGTTAAAATGAAGTGAATCCCCATCTACAAATAATTAGATTTAGGATATGCCAGGTTAACACTGTATAGCCTCATTGTACTATGCCTTTTTAAAAAAGAAAGAAGCTAAAGAGCGCACATGAAAATACCTGTTAGTCAAAGGGTTTCTTTTGATGGTATTGGCTATATCTAAAGCCAAAGCATCATACCATCACATCCCTGACTCCGTCTTCTAATATAGGCTTCCCTAAAAAAATAAATGTACCCTTAAATAATTCTCTCTCTCTTTTCATTAATATCAGTGTTGATAGCACTTTCAGTAACAAGATATGTGAGGGATAACAGAGATTCACTTTGTAGGCTGAGGCAGAAGGGCTTAAGAGGAAAAACTTCTATGTTTGTGAAAGGGGAGAAATATGAATTATATCACAGAGAAGATAGTAAGAGATGGAATCTGAAAGCAGGTAAAGCAGGGGTGAATCTTTAACAGTGGCTCTCAAAATGTGAAACACAGAACTCTAGGCATTACCAAGACTCTTTTAGGAGATCTCTGAGGTTAAAACTATTTTTATATCACTGTTAAAATTTTATTTGGCTTTTTCTACTGTGCTGGCATTTTTACTGATGGTGCAAGGGCAATATTGGATAAAACTGACGGTGCTTTAGTATGAGTCAAGGTAGTGGCATCAAATTGAACTAGTACTTTTCTATTACTTGCTGCCAACTGCTCACAGTATAAAGAACGACAGTTTAAGAATAAATTTGATGACACAATAAACATTATTAATTGTATTAGATATGGATGCTTGAGTTCATATAAGTTTAATATTATGTATAAGGAAACAGGAATGATGCTTAAGGCAGTTCTGCCAGTGTACAATTGTTGCCTTGGATTAAAGCACTTGCATAATTGTTTCAGTGAGAAGTTGAACTAGCGATGATTTTATGGAACACCACTTTTGCTTGAGAGAATGATTAACAGACCAACCACAGTTATTCAGACTTGAGTACCCAGCAAACATTATCTTGACAATTAAAGAAGTAAAGCTTTCATTGCAAGGGGAACTGACAATACTTGTTGCCAGTAACAAAATTTGACCTTGCATGCAAAAATTAGAATTTTGGAAAATGTGCATCCTACACCATGGGCTTAAAATCTCCCAGTTATAAAAGACTTTTAGATATATTGGAGTAAAATTAATGAATATGATATTTTGATATTGTACAAGTAGATGTGTCACCATTTAAAATATATATATAACTCATTGAACCAATATTTTTTAAAAGTCCAATGCATGATATTACAAAACCAAGCTGTTTTGCTAAAAGGTCAATTTAAAGTGCAAGATAGCCCAATAAGTTTTGATGTAGGCGAATATAAAATTTTATTGATGTGGCTTTAGATAGCAAATTGTAACTATTTTTTAAGCAAATACCACTTGTTGAATTTTGCTGTACTATCAAAGGAGAATATCCAAAGTTCTCTGGAAAATATATTAAAATATCTCCCCTTTTCTGAAAACAGATTTTTTTCATATACTTTAACCAAAACATGTCTGTTGCAGATTGAATGAAGGTGCAGATATAGGAATCCAGCTGTCTTCTTTTAGACCAGGCATTAAGGAAATTTGCAAAAATTATAAAACAATGTCACACGTCACTAATTTTGAGATAAAATATAGGTATTTCCCATAAAAGTCTGTTACTAATATGATCATGTAATGAGTTCATTGTTAATTTAAATAAAATATAAATATCATTAATAAATCTAAAAATTATACTTTCATTTTTAATTTGATAAATGTCAAAAGGTATGACACAGATAAACAGAAGCTCTTTAGGGGGTTCTTAGTAAGTTTACAAATGTAAAGGGGACGTTCAGAATTACTAGTATTTATGTTTCTTGCATATAACATGTTTATTAATTTGTCATGATGGTGATTAGTATATTGGCATATTGTAAAACCCTAAACTAAAGCAAATTATTAAGAATATAAATTCAGAAAAGGACAACAGATTGCAACCACTGAAAGTCCCATAGGGAGCTTCACAGTTACTGAGAATATTCTGTTTCTAGGGTATAATGTTTACATGTGGTCATTCTATTATTGTGTACTTTATAATTTACACATAGTATTTTATATATTGTTTAATCAAGTATTTCAAAATTTTAAAAGGTGCAAATAGAATTCTAAATAATAATTTATTGGAAGATGGGAATGGAAACAATTGAAGGGCCATTGAGGTATACAAATTCATTATTTGTCAAGATAAAAACACCTTCAGAAATAAAACAAATATGTTTGTGGAAAACTGGAGGCTAACATAATAGAAATATAAACTGTAACTTTCAAACAACAAGAGAGATAAAAAAGAAACAAGGAATTGTTAACTAATGTCAGAAATTAATTAAAAGAAAAAATCATGAATAGGAAACGCCAAATAAATATAAATGTATCAATAATCAGAGGCAAATGGATTAACATTGACTTTAAGTAATTTCATAATATTGGATTTTAAAATTAAAACAAAATTTATTTATATATTACTTACAAGAAGCACAATTTAAATAAAATGACAGAAGATAAAGGACTAGAAAAGATAAAAGAAAAAAGTCAAAAAGATGGAGGAGGCATAAAAATAGTAGAAAAATAAGTAATTCTGGATATTCAAATATAATATACTAGTGTGCTTTTAACAAAATCATAGTGAATATGACACCAACTAAGAAAATTATGAGAAAAAATGGACAAATTTTCATTCACACGAAGCTGTTATATTTTAACGTGCTTCTTTCAGAATCTGATACAATAAATAAGCCAAAATAAACTCTATGTAATACATTTATTGATAGATAAAAGAAAACAGGTTAATAGGTTGATAGATAGCTACACTTGTTTCTAGAGCCCCAAAATATAGAAGATATTTCATTCTTAAGCACACAAAACATTTTGCAGAAATCAATTATCTAAGAGCTGCAAAGCAATTTTCCATTTTAAAGAGCTGATTTCACAGAGACTGTCTTGTCTGACCACAATACAGCTTAATCAGAAATAAAATATTTAAGTATAGATATAGTATAAATGTATGTTTGCAAACTAAAAAAAAAACTCTTGACACAATTTGTATACTATTTAGATGAACATATGACATTTATTTACAAAAATATAAATTATCATAATTGCCTCTGGAATAGAAAACCCTCACCTCAGTCCATGACTCCTACCACTACCCAATCCATCCCCACAAATAGAAAGATAAATCAAGTCCAGAAACTCTTACAAACCTTCATGAAACGGATAATGCTATCTATCACAGAAGCACAGATCAAGAAGGAAGGCTACTAGGCTTATTTTATAAGTCATTCTTACCTTGATGCCAAAATGGACAAGAAGAATACAACAATAGAAGTATAAGCAAATCTTACTAAGGCATCCTAAGTGAAAAAGCAAGCAAATCAATCAAAGCATTTTTAATCAAAATCAAAGAAGAATTTTTCCTGAAACTAGGCAAATTAATTATAAACGGCATGTGGCAGAAGAAACGTTCAAGAATTTAAAAGACAATAATAAAAATTAGGAAAGGATATGTGCCTACAAAATAGCAGTATACATTGTAATGCTATATTATTATAATAGTATATAGGAAGATAAATAAAATGTATAGTGTTCCTACAAATAGACCTAGGCACACACAAGAATTTCTTTGTATGACAGTGCCAATTAATATCTAATATTTGATCAAGTAGATTTACATAATGGAAAAAGTACTCTATTTCTATGTTGCATCGTACACAAAATAAATGATTAGATAAGGCTTAACTGTCTAAATCCAAAGTTTGACAGTATTAGAATAAAATATAAGAGAATATTTCTGTGGCATCAAGCAAAACCCTTATCAGCAGACACACTATGGGTAGCAATGAGTCAGGACAGATGCCGGCCATGACACTGGAATAGGGTCCCATAAGTCTTTGTGGTGTCAGATATTAGTCCTAAGCTACTGGATCTTTGGGAATTTAGGCAATGCCCCAGGGAGGAGCATGAGAGACTAGAGCAGCAGTGGTCACTTGAGCAAGAAGGAGGCCTGAGGTCTGGGAGATAACTTTAAATGAGAGCTACAAGAGCATTTTATAGTTTAACAATGGATGTGCTGTTTCAGTGTGCCCTAACTACATTAGTTCTGGTCTACTGAGGAAGAAATTTGTAGGCAAATAACAAAATACAACTCACGAAAGGAAATTGAAATAATAAAGTGGATAAAATATATGATTGATTGGCATATACATATTTGACATACAAATAACAAATAATTAGCTGGGATATATAAGAAATTTGTATTCATCAATTCATACACATAAAGCAGATAATAATAGAAATTTGGGCAAAATATGTAAATAGACAATACACAGAACAGGGTGTCAAAAGAACATGAAAAATTGTCCCACCTAAGTGGCAATCAGAAGAATGAAAGTCAAAACAGAAGGATGAGATAAAATTTAACATTAGCTGGATAAACCAAAATTGTAAATTCACAACTAGGACATAGTAAGATGGATTTTTATTTATTCCAGAGGATGTATACATAAATTAGTGAAATTGTTTTGGAATAAAATTTGCCAATATTCCATAAAGCTTAAAATCTTCATGCCTTCACACAGTTTAATTTCCCTTCAAGCCATGTCTACAAGGGAAGCTTTTTCACTTGTATTTGAGGAGATGTGCACAGAAACATTCCTAATGGGATTGCTGGTAATGCAAAGAACTGGGGAGAAAGTTTAATAATAGATCAATAGGTAATTTTAATATATTCATCGTTTGGAATATTATTGTATGGTCATTTAACAAATAAATTAGATTTGTATATGTTAACATAGATATCAAAATTATAACAATGTGTAAAACAAGAGCATGGTAAATACATCTATATGGATATACCTGTATACCTGTAAGACTTGCTGTATATATGTGATGTATTTAAATTTACTTAAACATTACAGTAGGTAAAACATTCTGTATTATATCTAAGTTTACATGCTTTTTAAGTACAGAAAAACATGTGTTTTTTGTTTGTTTTTTGTTTTTGAGACAGAGTCTCCCTCTGTCACCCAGACTGGAGTGCAGTGGTGCAATATACACTCACTGCAACCTCTGCCTCCGGGTTCAAGCGATTCTCCTACCTCAGCCTCCCAAGTAGGTGGGATTACAGGTGCCCGCCATCATGCCTGACTAATTTTTGTGTTTTTAGTAGAGACAGGGTTTTACCATGTTGGCCAGGCTGGTCTCGAACTCCTGACCTCAGGTGATCCGCCCACCTTGGCTTTCCAAAGTGTTGGGATTACAGGCAGGAGCCATCGTGCCCAGCCAAACACATGTATTTTTGATGTTGACTATATCTGCTCTAAACGAACCAGAATCTAGGATGATGATAAAACTGATGAGGTAAAACAGAGGCGGCTGGATTTAGCAGAACTAGGGATAAGTGCTAAGGAGGAAAGAAATACTTACAAGCAACATTTTCCCATTTATCAATTAAAAGTAAGTGAAGCAAATTTTATATATATATATATATATATATATATATATATATATATATATATATATATATGCCTATACACATATTTTTCCAGCAATCTTTTCATTTTAAGCCTTTTATCTCTCGAATGAAAGTTTGTTTTTTCAATATTGAACACCAATTTTAAATAGGCTGGAGAGGATATGTTCCTCTGTTTGGGGCACCCAGCCATCTTGAATTCCCAAGATATATGCAATTATATGCTCTGCCCATTATTATGACTTTATTTGCCATATGGCAGCAACAAAATAATACAAATTTTCTTTTCTTCTCAAAGTAAAAACCAAATCTATCTCTCACGGGGTCTCATATATACAGACATATATCATACTGAATATGCAGAAAAATAGAATCATAAAACTGCTTAAATCATATTACATTAATGTTATTTATTACTATGTGGTTTTCTTTATAAGAAATGTTCCCTTTGATTACAATAAAAGGGTCTTTTTTCTTTGATCCCTTCTAATTCAAACACATTTTAGAGGGAAAAAGGGTAATTCTTAATTTACAAAGTAGCATGATACACTTAAGACACTGATGATGCTTTGGAAATTATTGAATTCTGAGAGAAAAGCCACCTTCTACCCAGCTTCTGTCCTGCTGTTCCTAACGATAATTTTAATGGCAGATTATTTTCATTTTTGGAGCATTACTGACAGATTGGAAACAGATGACATACATCATTAATTTCCATTTATGGAACGCTGCATTTCAAAACCTGTCTTGCGTGCCCCAGATTTGTCTGATAATTATGAAAATAGCTTTGTTTCCCTTATTAAGAGAACCAGTAATGAAAACAATACAGCTTTTTCTATTATTCCTTGTCTTTGTACACAACACTCAAGGCCTAGGCTAGCCAACCGTCCTACCTATTGTCTTTCTCTCATTCCTATCATCAACTTCAGAATCGGATGCCATAGGGGAGGCACTCGATAATTTTGGAATTGCCTTTTCCTAGCATGGTGATGTTCTGTGGGGTCATTACCTCAAACTTGTTGTTTTGCTTATACCTCCCTCCGTGTGTGTTTCATAACAAAAAGAAAAGCAAATTATGTCTCTATCTACTGGTTTTTTTTTTTTTTTTAATCTTCTTTTAGGAAAGATTTGTTTCAGATTTTGTGTAGCTAGTTTATCCCTTAATTAAGTGCATAGACTAGTCGTGTAGGCAGATGTGTCAACAGATGCATACAGTGTGAAAAGTGCATAAGGAAAATCACTGACAAGTGTAGAGGTCACGAGAACAGGGCACACCAATGTTTGATATTCAGTGACTAGCAAAAGGTACAGTATGGCTATTGTTTAAAATTCAAAGGGAGGATAATTAGTAAAATCACTTGGCATGATGGAGATGGACAAGGGTCATGCTTAGATAAAAGAAGACATTGTAATTTACTTTGTAGACTATTGAGGGGGTTGAGCACAATGATAAAGACATTTTCAGTTTTTAGACATGCATTTGGAGAAAAACAAGCACAAAGCTCAAAGCAGAAACCTACCAGCGGTGCTCAACAGAGGCTGGGAAGAATCTAGCATAACCATTATTTCATCTGAATAACACTGAGTCCATAGTCCTCTAATTTTTTTTTTTTTTTTCTTGAGACAGAGTCTCGCTCTCCGGCCTCCTGAGTAGCTGGGACTAGAGGCGCGCACCACTACACCCAGCTAATTTTTAAAATATTTTTAGTAGAGATGGGTTTCACCATCAGAAAAAATGGAATGTTGTATTCAAATTGTTGAAACAAAGTAACTGGCAACTCGGACATGCCTAGAGTGTTGTACCCAAATGTATATACTCTTAAAATACATGCATGGAATATTTAACAAAACTAATAAAAGGAGTGCTATAAATCAATACTTTATAAATTTCAAAGGACTAAAATTATACAAAGTACATGCTCCTATAATATTATAAAATAAGGTATTAAATAACAAAATGATAACTAGCAATTTACCATATAATAAAAAATTAAGAACTGCAAATCCGAAAAATGCATGAGTCAAAGCAGAAATCACAATTGAAATTAGAAAATAGTTTTTCCTAAAATATATAGAAATTTAGAATAAAGCTATATAGCTAAAGGCTTCCTTAGAGGGATAATTATAATCTTAAATACATAAATTAGAAAAGAAGACTGGATGATAGTGGATATGCTGAGTAAGTAGAGTGAGAGTAACAGAACAGTAAATTAAACTCCAACAAATCAGGAAGAAGAAATAATCAAAATAAAAGGCAAGGAAAAAGTAAATAGAACAATTCCAGGATAAACTCACTAATAAAAATAATGAAATATAAAGAATAATATATCAAGCCCTGAGTTTATTCCAGAAACATATGGTACATTTTACAATTATAAATGAATTGGTGGAATTCACCATTAATAAAATTACAAAGTCAAAACTTATGCTTGATAACACTAATAGAATAGACCAATATGTCTAAAGATTGTTCAAGAAGAGCAGCACTAATAAACTATTTCTGGAATTAAAAAGGGTACATCACTTCAGATTCTACAAACTAATAATATCAAAAAGGCTTACAACAATTTTGTACCAATAAATTTGGAAATTTGACAAAGTAGATAAATGATTAGAAAAATTCAATTTATCTAATGAATATAAGAACAAAGAATCTAAATAGTTGCATAACTCATAAAAGTGTTGAATTCATAATTTAAAACTTTACAACAAACAGTAGGCCCATAAAAATTTACCAGTGAGTCTATTCCAACATTTTAAGTAAATAGTATCATTCTTACATAAAATATTTCAGAGAATAGGAAAAAAAATAGTTCTCAATTTTTTTTGAGGCCATAGTAACATTGCCTCAACTAACAGTGGACCAGGATATAACAAAATATTAATCTAGGTCAATCTCATTCATAATCAGAGATACAAAAAAAAATTCTAAACAAGGTATCTGCAAACTGAATCTAGCAATATGGCATCAAGATTTGAGTTATTTTCAAGGGAATATCTGGTAGACTTATTTCATGAGTAAAAATCAATAAAATTCCCAATTTAATAAGATAAATTGATGAAATTCCTAATTTAATAAATTGATGAAATTCTCAATTTAATAAGATAAATCTTATGATTCTATCAAAGGAAAATCAAAAATATTCATAAAATGTAATATTCTTTCATGATAGACACTCTTAGCAAACAATGACAAAAAAATCAATTTTATAAAAGAAGTGTCTGTCACAGTAAACATAGTTAATGAATACATATTTGGAGCTTTTTGTTTAAAATCAGGAATGGGGAAAAGATGCCCAACTTAATTTACCTTTTATATTTAGATCTATAATTCTATTGAACACTGCAGGAGAGAACTTAGACATAATTCAAAAAAGAAATGAGATAGGATTAAAAAGTAGAAAGGAAATAAGATAATGTTCATTATTTATAGATGACATCAGTGTGTATATAGAAGATGCTAAAGGTAAATCGTCAAAATTAATGAGTGAATTTTTTTTAATTATACTTCAAGTTCTAGGGTACATGTGCACAACGTGCAGGTTTGTTACATATGTATACATGTGCCATGTTGGTGTGCTGCACCCATTAACTCCTCATTTGCTTTTAGTGAGGTTTTGGGATGTGGCAGATTGTGTTTTCTAAGATGGGTGCAACAAGATCTTCCATCTAGCATGTTCTTATTATGGGATGGTGACAATCCTCCCATTGAGAGGTGGAGTTCACATTTCCTCCTCTTCAACCTAGACAAAGTTGTGACTATGGAGAAACAATGCTATAGGACTGGGTCATCATATGTGATTCAGCTTCTGTTTGGTCCTCTTGGGTTGCTCATTCTTGGGGTTCAAGCTCCATGCTGTGAGTAAGGCCACAGCATATGGATAGAACAAACGGTCTCTCTCATAAACAGCTGCAGCTGATACTTCAGTCAACAGCAAGCATCAACCACCAAACAGGTGAGTGGGGAAGTCTTAGATGACTCTAGCCCCAGAAGCCATTTCATCTCAATCAGATGGGAAATTTGAACAATAACTGCCTAGATAAACCCAGTTAATCCCTAGAACCCCAAATAAGTAATAAATAAGAAAATAATTATTGTTTTAAGAAACAATAATTTGAAATGATGCATTGTGCAGCAATGAATAGGTAGGTAAAATTATACAAAAAATAGAAAATAAAATGTAAAAAATGATTTAATCCTTCAAAATTGTGAAAAACATAAAACTTAATGAAAGATGTACTAGTCTTCCTTTAAAAAACTCTAAAATATGATGGAAAATACTAAAGATTAAATAAATAGTATTTACAATGTTCATTGATTAAAATATTCAACATTGTAAAGTTGTCAGCTCTCCCTAAGTTATTGACTATAATTCAATGAAAATGTGGATAGGTATATGTGTGTATCTATTTGCACGTGGAATTGACAAGCCAATTTTAATATGTTTATGAAAATGGAGAAAATCAAAAATAGAAAATTTCCAGGTAAGAAAAATAAATTTGAGGCCTTTCACTACCATATGTCAAGTCTCATTACAGAACTACTGCAACTGGGATATTATGTTATTAGAGTGGTTGTAGACAGACAATGGAACAATGGAACATATGAGAGAGCCTCAAAATGGACTAACACACACATGGTCAGGTGCTTTATCACAAGGGTGACCTTGAAGAGTAACAGAGAAAGCAAGATCTCTTTCACAAATGGCACTGGGTCACACTGACTCTCATATGGACAAAAAAAAAAAAAAAAAAAAAAATCATCCTTACCACAGGAATTCTAGTAGGACTACAGGTGTAAATACATAAGGTAAAATAAATAATCTAGAAGAAAACAAATACAACTTTCACAAGCTTAGGTAGAATAAAATTCCTTAAAATAGTTTCACAGAAATCACCCACTATAAAACAAAAGATTGATAAACCGTACCACAATAAAATTAAGAATTTCTTTTAATGAATGGTATACTCAAAGAATGATAAAACAAGCCAAGTGGGAAAAATATGTACAACATGTATTTCTGACAAATGACCACATCCAAACCAATTGTCAGGACTCCTACCTACTACTGGGAACAAGATAACCTAATAGAAGACTGGCAAGGGACTTGAATCAGACTCTAGTGAAAGAGGATATGGAAATTACCACTCTGCATTTGAAAAGAGGCTCCTCTTCACTAGTATCCAGGGGAATGCAAGAAAAACCACAAGGAAATATCATTACATGCAGAATGGAATGTTTAAAATTAAAAAGACTGACAAGTTGGCGAGGATTCAGAGTAGATGGAATTCTCATACACTCCTGGTCGTAGTGTCAGTTTAAACAACCACATTGGAAAACAGTTAGGTAAAATCTACTGAAGTTGAACATATGCACATGTTATGACCCAACAATTCAACTCCTAAATATAGAACCAATAAAAATAATGAATATGTGATTCAAACAATAAGAGAAAGAACATTAATAGCAGCAGTATTCATAAATGCCTCAAACTGGACACTATCTAAGTATTCATTAATAACAGAACAGATGAATAAATTGTGACATATCCTAACACGGGAATATTATTCTATTATGATAATAATAAATGAACATGTAAAACCATGGATGAACCTCATAAATATACTATTGACTGAAAGAAGTCAGAAACGTAAGAATACTCTCATAAAATTTCATTTATGGCTGGGCACGGTGGCTCATGCCTGTAATCCCAGTACTTTGGGAGGCCAAGGTGGGTGGATCATGAGGTCAGGAGTTCCAGACCAGCCTGACCAGTATGGTGAAACCCCGTCTCTACTAAAAATATAAAAATTAGCCTGGCGTGGTGATGGCACACCTGTACTACTTCGGAGGTTGAGGCAGATGAATCCCTTGAACCCGGGAGACAGAGGTTGCAGTAAGCTGAGATTGTGCCACTACACTCCAGCCTGGGCAACAGAGTGAAACTCTGTCTCAAAAAAAATAAAATAAATGAATAAATAAAAAATAAATTCTTTTATTCTAAGTATAAAAAAGGGTCAACTTGTCTGATGTTAAAAATCAAGGTAGTGGTTTTCTTAGAAGAGAAAGGGGATCATTTATGTAACACCCTTCAGAGGAGTTAAACTTTTAATGTGTCAGATTCTATTTCTTGACCTGTGTGGTGGTTATACAGCTATATTCACTTTTTGATAATTAAATTGTACACTTATTATTGGCATACAAATCTGCATGCGTGTTAATCTTTAATACAAAAAAAAAAAAGTTTCAAAATACATTGTACAAACCTAAGACAGCTTAAAAAGAGATTACTCAAGAGTCTCTAATGAATACTTTCATTCAGAATTTCTTACAGATGTGGCAGGGTGCAATCCTCTTTAGCGGGCCAGATTTGGTCTCTTAATTGCACAGCTATCATTAGTCTCCTCCCCTGTCTTCCTGTTGAAAAGGAGGTGTAGTGAATAAAAGCATATAAAAGGGGTCCCCTTTATAGAGAAGAGGAGGGTTTTGTGGGAAATATAGCGAAGTGATTGTTGAAAATCCTGATGAAGATTACTCTCTTTTTTGCTCTTAGCCATATTTTGACTCTGTGTCTTTTCTACCTCTTGAATTCTCCTGTTAAAAATGAGGTGGTCGGGATTAAATTATAGCTGAAATCCCTTCAAACTCATGCTCTTGTCTCTCCCTCAGAGTTGTTCTGTGCATTTTGATAGATTAAAAGAGGTCAGCACCACCTGAACCTCACTTTGCAATCAATCAATGGCCATAAAATACCCCATATATACCCAAGACAGTGCTGGAATGTGTGAGGGATTTAAGAGAATTAAAATAAAGAGAGACTGATTTTGAGGGACTTAGGGCATAATTTAGAAGAAAATAAAAAATAAACATTCCCAGAACAAACAATAATTAATAGCATCAAGGTGAAGCATTTGATATATATTGAAGGAAGTCATAAAACAGAAAATTCTCTCCGGAATAACTTTGGTGAAGTCATGGAAGAAAATGCATGTTTTAACCCAGGCCTTGAGGAATAGAGAAAAGTGTTGAGACTAGGAAGGCATATTTAGTTGTCCAGTGTGAGCACGGGCAGGAAACATAATGAAATATGCATGGACAAATGTTTGCTGGAGCTTGGAATAGCTGCCTTGTAGTGATAAATAAAAAGTAAAAATATTTATTAGCTGAAAGCCCATTGATAGGTGTACTCACTTTACTTCTGACCCATTACTGGATTCTACAATTTGGAAACAGATTGGCCTTAAAATGAGATGGATACAAAATTTCAGATAGGAGAAATAAGTTCAAGAGATCTATTGTAAAACATGGTGACTTTAGTTAGTATATTATATAGTTAAAAATTGCTAAGAAAGTATGTTATGTGTTCTTACCATGAAAATGATAAATTTGTGAAGTAATACATGTGTTAATTAACTCTATTTAGCCATTCCACAGGATAAACAAATTTTAAAACACCATGTTGTATATCATGAATATATACAATTTGTATTTGTCAATTAAAAAGTGAATATTTATTATTTATTTATTTATTCATTCATTTATTTATTTATTTTTGAGACAGAGTTTCGCTCTTTCACCCAGGCTGGAGTGCAGTGGCACGATCTCGGCTCACTGCAACCTCCACCTTCTGGTTTCAAGCAATTCTGCTGCCTCAGCCACCTGAGTAGCTAGGATTATAAGTGCCCGCCACCAAGCCCAGCTAATAATTGTATTTTTTAGTAGAGACGGGGTTTTACCATGTTGGCCAGGCTAGTCTCAAACTCCTGATCTCGTGATCTGCCTGCTCGGCCTCCCAAAGTGCTAGGATTGCAGGCATGAGCCAACAGGACCAATCGTGAATAATTAATTTTTTAAAAAAAGATATAAACCAAGCTCTGATCTGCATGAGTAACAACAGCAGAGAAACTCCAGCCATTCCAGTCTCTACTTCACATGTGATGCAGGGGCAGGCAGAACAACTCACCTCAGAGCCAGCATCAGCAGAACCCTGCATTCTCCTGGCACCAATGGACTAGGAAAGTTCCTATTACTACTGCAGACAACTTCAGAGGTTGAGCAGGAAGCCCCAAAGGCGTCAAGGAACAAAACAGACTAGAAAACATTGCAAGGAGAGGAACAACTAAATCATTACTGGACCCAAAGCCCACAAAAAGTAGTCCAGAACTCACATACAAACCCTAAACAGTGCAACCTTCTGCCAAAACAGAAAACATAAGTAGGATTAAGAGTCTCCTAATGTAATGACTAAAATGTCTGGGATGCAATAAAAATCACTGGTACCAAAAACCAGAAAAAATCACAATATGAATGACAAAAGACAATCATTTGATACCAATACCAATACTATCCACATGTTGGAATTATCTGTTAAAATTTTAGCCAGGCATGGTGGCTCATGCCTGTAATTCTAGTGCTTTGGGAGGCCAAGGCAGGAGGATTCTTGGAGGCCAAGAGTTCCAGACCAGCCTGGGTAACACAGTGAGACCTTATCTCTATAATAATTTTAAGAACTAGTCAGGTGTGATGGCATGTGCCTGAAGTCCCAGCTATTTGGGAGACTGAGTCAGGAGGGTTGCTTGAGCCCAAGATACAGAGGTGGTAGTGAGCTATGATCATCACTGCACTCCAGCTTGGGTGACAGAGTGAGACCTAGTCTAAAAAAAAAAAAAAAAAAAAAAAAAAATTAAGGCAACCATCATAAAATACTTCGATAATCATTATAATTTACTGTAAAACAAATTTAAAAGACATTGAAAATCTCAGGACACAAAATATTCAAATAAATATTGGCTGAAAGCCTCCCAAATTTGGCAAAACACATAAAGCTATGGATTCAAGAAGCTGAGTAAAACTCAAGTAGGATAAACCTAAAACTACACCAATCACATTATAATTAAACTTCCGAAAACTAAAAACAAAGAATAAATCATTAAAACAGAGAAAACTGCTGCATTTTCTATAAAGAAAAAAGCAAATTTAATGACAGAATCTGCCATCTGAATCCACGGAAGACAGAAGGAAGTGGTACAAGTTTTATCAAGTACTGAAAGAGCAGTCAATCCCGAATTGTGTATATGATGAAATAATCCTTCATACTAAAATAAAGACATTCTCAGTTGAAGGGACACTGAGAGAATTTGTTGCTAGCAGATTTATCATTAAAGAGTATCCACAGGACTGCTGGTGTGAATGTATAGGTAGGTAAGTTGGTGCAAAAATAATCGTGGTTTTGCATTGCTTTAAATGGCAAAAACCACAATTACTTTTGCTCCAACCTAATAAATTAGTACAACCACTATGGAAAATGGTATGGTGATTCCATAAAGAACAAAAACTAGAACTACCATTTGATCCTGGAATCCCACTATTGAGTATCCAAAGGAAAAGAAGTCATTGTATGAAAAAGACACATACCCACACATGTTCATAGCATCACAATTCACAATGGCAAGCATATGGAACCAAACTAAGTGCCCACTGACTGAGGGTATAAAGAAGATGTTGTATATGTACACCATGGTATACTACTCAGCCATAAAAAGGAATGAAATAATGTATTTTGCAGCAACTGGGACAGAGCTTGAGGACATTATTGTAAGTGAAATGACTCAAGAATACAAAACCAAATATCATATGTTCTCACTTATAAGTGAGAGCTAAGCTATGAGGATGCAAAGGCATAAGAGTGATATAATGGACTTTGAGGACTCAGGGGTTGGACGGTTAGGAGTGGGGTGAGGAATAAAAGAGTACACATTGGGGACAGTGTACACTGCTCAGGTGACAGGTCCACTAAAATCTCAGAAATAACCACTAAAGAACATAACCAGGTAACCAAAATCCACCTTTACCTAAAGATCGCTGGAATACATTTTAAAACCCTCCAGTTTTCAAGTTTATGTTTCGCAAATCTAAAAATCAAATCACCCTAATACAATAAAACAATTTACTTTCTTAAAATACAGATAGCTGAAGGAAACTCTAAACTAAAAAAAAATTATAAAAGATGATGACTGGGATCTTTAGAAAGTAAAGAACAGAATGAGTAAAAATTGCAGTAAACATAATAAGACCATCCTTCATTTCATGAGTTTAAAAATTATATTTTATAGTTGGAGTAAAGATGAACACCATCTAACATGGTGTTCTATGTATGCAAAGGAAATGATTGAGACAATTATACCTGAAAGCGGTTAAGGGGACCTAAACTGAAGAAAGGTTTTTATACTTAACTTGAAGCGGTAACACAATGACACCAGCAGGCAACTACTAAGAAAACTATATAAACAGCTATAATGAAAAACATAAATACATCAAAATAGAATTCTAAAACTATTTTCAAGTTATCCACAGTTAGGCCAAGATACATACAGACAAACAATGGACAATTGAGAAAGAGAAAGTGAAAACAGAGAACAAATAATAAAAAGGCAGACATAGGCTCTAAGCGATCAATAATTATTTAATTGTAATAACCTAAACCAATTAAAAGGTAGTGATTTGCATAGTAGAATTAACAAACAACACCCACTTATGTGTGGGCTGTAAGAAATCTGCTTCAAACACTATTGATATAGACAGGAGGCAGGGAAATACTGGGTAGAAGAGGTTGGTTTCCTGGCAAAGGCTCCGTTCTCAAGCCTGGAAACCCATAACCCTAAATGGGAACAGGCATTCCTTTTTTCCTGCCCAAATGTTGCATTTTGACCCACAACATCCCGCTAACCTGTACATATATAAACCCCAAACACCAGGCTCCAAGAGCAGATGACCAGAGGAACAGAAGAGTGGCAAAGCGGCAGAGCAGCAGAGTGGTGAGGCAGAGAAGGAGAGAAGAGAAGCAGTACCTGAATGTTGAGAGGAGTTCAGCTGGGGACAGTTGGAGAGATTGGCTGTGGGATGACCATACTCCGGGGGATGATCATCTTCCCACTCCATCCCCTTTCCAGGTTCCCATCCATCTTACTGAAGGCATGTCCATCACTCAATAAAATCCCCACATTCACCATCCTTCAAGTGCAAGTGACCTCATTCTTCCTGGATGCTGGACAAGGATCCAGGAACCAAGAGGGGAGGGTGTAAAAGACTGTCATCTGACTCTCCACTGAGCTGGTTTAACACTTAGTCATCTGTGGATAGCAACTGCTAAAAGGGCATTAATTGTAACATACCCCTAGACACTACTGTGGGGCCAGGGTCCAAAAACACTCATCCTTGCTCCTGCACCTGCCTATCTGCCTGCTCCCCTTCCAGTAAGGGATTTGAGCACATGGTGGCAGAGCCACATCCCTGTTGCAAGTCCCAAGAGGGGTCAAGGAACTCTCCTGTTTCATTATGACACAGATAAGTTGAAAACCAAAGGATAGAAAAGATATATCAGGCAAATATTAACTTTTAAAAAGGAGCAACTATAATAATACTAGATCAAGGAGACTTAAAAGCAAATAAAATTACTACAGACAATAAGGACATCACAAAATAATAAATGGATTAATTTGCCAAGAATATAGCAATCCTAAATGTTTTTGGACCAAACAACAGAACTTCAAAATACATAGAGTAAAAACCGTTAGAGGAGAATGAGAAAGAAATCCATAATTATAACATGGGCTTCAAAATCCCATTTTAAACAATTGATAGAAATCAGCAAGGAGAGCGAATAATGAAACATTAATCAACAAGATCTACTGTCATTTATAGAACACTCTAACCATCTACAGCAGAATACATATTCTTTTCAAGCTTACATGGAACATTCACCAAGATAGACTATATCATGGTAATAAAATAAACTTTAACAAATAAAAAAAATAAAATCACACAGAGTATGTTCTCTGACCACAATGTATCAAAGAAGAGTATACCAATAACAGAAACTCAGGGAGAAATTTTTCAACATCTTGGGGATTAAAAATATACTCCTAAATAATGCATTGGTCAAATGGGAAATATCAAGGGAAAATAATACATAGAGTAGAATAAAAATAGACACAAAATATATTTTTAAGAGACATAAAGAAGAACAAAATAAATTCAAAACAAGCTGAATTAAGAAAATAATACAGATAACATCCGAAATCAATGAATTTGTAAACAAGAGAATAGGAAACTAATAAAACTAAAAGCCAATTAATCTACAAAAATCAATAAAATTGGTAAACTTTTAGCCAGATTGACAGACATAAATTGAGACAAGACCCAAAGCATAAAATCAGAAATGCAACAGAAGACATCTCAGCAGATCATCACATGGGTAACCATATAAGATAGTGGATATGTTAATTTGTTTCACTATAGCAACCATTTTACCATATATACATATCTTACAACATTATGTTATATGCCTTATATATATGTGAAATTTTTATTGAAACAAATTTTTAAAATGATTACAAGGAAATATTATGAATAACTTTACATTCATCAATTCAGTAAGGTGGAAGGAATAAACCACTTCTTGAAGACCACAAACTCCTCAAACTCAGCCAAAATCAAATAAATAGAATAGTTCTATAACTATTGAAGAAATCAAATTTTTATTTTAAAAGCTTCTGTTCAAGAAATTTCCAGGCTCAGATGGTTTCACAGGAAATTTTTACCAAATATTCAAAAAAGAATTAACACAAAGTTTACACAATTTCTTTCAAAACCAGAAAAGGGAATACTTCCTAATTCATATTATGAAGACAGTATTACACTGATACCCAAACCCAACAGGGATCACATGAAATGTAAAAATTGTAGACCAATATATCTCATTAACTCAGATGAAAATAATTCTCAAAAAAATTTTATCAAAATATTACAGAAAAATATATATGTATAATAATGCACTATGATAAAATGTGATTTATTCCAGGTATGTGAGATTGGTTAAATATTTAAAATATATTAATGTAGTCCACCACTTCAATAAGCCAAGGAAAAAAACTTATCATATCATTTACTACAGAAAAAGCATATTAAATACCCATTCATGAAAAAAAAATTCACTTTCAATACGTTAGGAATATAGATGAATGTCCTCAAACTTATAAAGAATACCTATTATAAAAACTACACCAAGCATCATAATGGTGAAAAATTGAATGCTTTGCCTCTAAGATTGGGCACAAGGCAAAGGTGTCTTTCCTTACACTTACAGAAATAATCCTGGAAATTTTAGCCCCTGCAATAAGGCATGGAATGGAAATTAAAGATATACAGATGAGAAAGCAAGAAGTAAAACTCTCTATTTGCAAATCGCAAGCTTGTCTGTGTAGAACACCCCAAGTAATCTACAAAATACTTGGAGAACTAATAAGTATCTCTTGTGTTTAGTAAGGTTACAAAATACCACATGAATACACAAAATGCAAATGCATTTCAAGATACAGACAAGAAATAATTGGAAACAGAAATGTAATAGCAAAAATTTAATACCATTTTCCATTACTCCTAAGAAAATTATATAGGTAAGAATCTAACATCGACAGTTTTTGCATAATTAAATTTATAAAATGTTGATGAAGAAATCAAAGAAGAGCTAAATACTTGGAGAAACATATTCATAGATTGGAAAACTCAACATAGTAAAGATGTCAATTCAACATAACTTAACCAATAGGTTTAATTTAATTTCTTTCAAAATGTCATTGCAATTCTTTGTAAACATAAAATTACTCTAAAATTAACAAAGAAAAATTAAGCATTAAAATAGCCAAAATATGTTTTAAAAAGAAGAAAAACAAGGGAGGAATTATTGATGCTAAGACTTATGTATGCATGCTGAACTAATCAGGTCAGTCTGGTAGCAGCAGAAAGATAGACGGATCAAAGGAACAGAATAGAACATGCAGACATAACTCCACATGAATATGCCTAATTAATTTTTTATGAACGTGTAAAAGCACTTCAATAAAGAAGGAAAAGACTTTTCAATAAATAATGCTGAAGCAATTAACCATCCATCAGCCAAAAAAAAAAAAACACTTTATACAAAAAATAATTTTCAAAATGGATAATTGATATAAATGTGAAACAAAATGATAGAATTTTTAGAAAAGAACATAGGAGAAACTCATGTGTACCTACGACTAGGCAGTGTTCTTAGATTTGATACCAAAATCACAATTCATAAGAGGAAAAAAAATCAATACATTTAGTTCATCAAAATGTAAAACTTTTACTCTGTAAAAGATCCCATTAAAAGACAAACTACTGACTAAAACCAAATATTTCCAAGTCACATATCCACAAAGGCCTGGAATCTAGAATATGCAAAGAACTCTCATAACTCAAACTTAAAAAAAAAAAAAAAACAATCCAACCAGAAAAGAGTCAATGGACACAACGAAAATGAAAATAAGCATTATCTTGGTGAAATAAGCCAGGCACAGAAAGACAAAAACTTAACGATTTCACTTATACCTGGAATCTAAACAAGTTGGGCTCATAGAAAAAGTAAAAAAGTGGTTACCAAGGACTTCAGGGAGGGGTTGGTAAGATGGTCAAAGGATACAACACTTCAGCTAGTTAGGAGTAATAAGGACAAGTGATCTATTCTACAATATGGTGGCTATAGTTAATAACAATATGAAATTCCTTGTGAATAACCAAGAGTAGATTTTAAGTGTTCTCACTACAAAAAATAAGTATTTAAGGTAATGCGTATGTTAACTAGTCAATTCAGCCATTTCACCATGTATAATTTTACAAAACATCATATTGTACCTGATAAATATATATCATTTTACGTCAATTAAAAAGGTAAATAAGAAAAGAAAATGGTCAGAAGTATGTACAGACACTTAACTGTAGAGGATATTTAGATGACAAATATACTCATGAAAATACGTTCAATATCGTTAGTCATTAGACTAATGCAAATTAAAATCATAATGAGATATCACTATATGCTGATTAAAATGACTAAAATGAAAAATAGTGATAATATCTAATGCTGGCAAGGGTGAGAATATAAAATAATAGAGCCATTCTGGAAAATACTTTGGCATTTCCTTTGAAAACTAAAATGGACTTATCATAAGTTCTAGCAATTGTGTTCTTGGGAATTTATTCCAGAGAATTAAAAGCTTATGTTCACACAGAAACTTGTCTGTGAATGCCCATAGCAGCTTTCTTCATCATAGCACCAAACTGGAAATTACCCAAATGTCCCTGAAAGGGTGAATAAACAAATTGTGGTATATCCAAATCTGAATGCTATTTGGTAATAAAAAGAAAACACACTACTGATAACAAACACTTGGACATAATTCAGGAAATAATGCTGAGTGAAAAACAATCTCAAAAGGATGCATATTAACTCATTTCATTTATATAATAATCAAAAAATAAAATAATTATATAGATGAAAAAATGACATAGTAGACTAGTAGTTGCCAGAGGTTAGAGGTTGGGATAGGAAGGGGATGGACAAGGAGCAACACAACAGGCCTCAGAGTAAAGGCAGAGTTGAGTGTCTTGATTATGCCGGTGGTTAAGGAGGCTACACATGTGATGTAATTGCATCAAATTATACACATACACACATGCATGAGTACGTGTATAACTGGTAAAATATGAATGAGCTTTATGGATTGAATCAATGTCAGTTTATTGTTTTTCATATTATTCTAGAGTTGCATAAGATGTTAACATTGGGAATGCTAGGAGAAGGATGCACAGGGTTTTTATACACATTTGTTTGTAACTTCTTGTGCATCTGTAATTATTTCTAAATAAACAATTTGTAAAAGCTAGATTATGTAATTCCCTAAGCATGTGGTTGAGTTAAAGCAAAAAAAAAAAAAAAAATAGTACTCCATGAACACATAGCTAGTGCTCCTGATTCTGAGTATCTGTAGTTCAATCTATAGATATCATTCTTTTGGATTTACAGTATTGTCTTGAATTATCTAATGCACCTACATCTATACATATAACTACACACACACACACACACACATAAACACACACCATACACTTGATTATTAAGTACAGCCAGAGTTTGACTGCTAAGTGTTGAAGAAATTTTCCACAAATGTTAGGGTTTGGGCAGGCAAGGATACCTAGGAAAGGGAATAGAGACCTGAAATCTTAGACAGGGTCATAAAAAATTAAAAAAACTTTACCCACTCAGTATTTATTTCCTTTTTGGCATCTCTTTTAAGTGATTGGTTTTAAAAATTACAAAAGATTAGTTAAGAGTGGTATTGTAATACTGGATTTCATTTCGAGGAACCAATCCAATTCCCTAACAGCTTTGCTTTCTTTCTTTTCCTTAAAAAGAAACAAGCTTATTTCCCAAAGCCTTTTCTGGCTTGTCAATTTTACAAATGCAGTCAATGATCCATGAAAACCAAACAATTCAGTGAAAGACAATTTAAATAAAGAGGGAAAGCAAACAGTTACAATGTCAGTTCAATCTGAGGAAACACAAGCTCTGTTCCAATGGAACATGAAACTATCAAGTAGAAGTCTATTGAGGTGTAGATGTGCAATATAAACAGTGAAATTTAAATTTTTCTAAATGACAAATTTGCCTGGAAAACTACATTGAATCTGTAACACTTTCAACATTGTTGTTTTTAATGTAAGCATTAGTTAATTTTTATGTTTAAAATTATTTTATATTTTAAACATTTGTATACATGCATGTGTATATATACATATATTTGTATATGTGCATATGTAATATATATACACACATGTATTATTATGTATATATTACACTGTATGTGTATATATATTTTTTCTTTCAGGTCTCAAATATTTCATTTAAGGCCTTTAAAACACTTGTAGGTTCTATGCTCTTATAGTGTCCCCAAATAAAATTATCCTTCATGTACTTCATTTTATATTCTAGCCCACTGGCTCTCTAACTTTAGCATACTATACTCTAGAATCACCCAGACAATTTGTTAAAATAGATTGCTGTGCCCTACCCACAGTTTCTGATTTATCAGAACTTGGATAGGGCCTGATAATTTGTATTTCTAATGAAGATCACAGGTGGTACTATCTCTTTTGGTTTCAGGACGTTTTAAGAACCACAGTTTTCGTCCAAGATGAGTTTTTCCACACATTTAAAAATTAGTTTAGGTTTTCTGGAATGGCCAGTAATCTTTTGTGTCTGTTCTCTAGCTCCAGATTACTTGCCTTTACTTAGCTCATAAACTACGCAAAAAAGCAGTAATTTCTTCAAGGCTCTCCTAGGCAGATTTCAGTTATTAAAGAATTGCTACTCTATTTTACAGCTGAAAAGTTGGGAAACAATTTCAAAATTAATTTTGCAAAATCCATGCGCTGAAGCCTATATCAGAAAGCTCCCTGAGCCTTCACCCAGATTAGTTACTCTTACTTTTCACACAATTCATATGCACTTGATTAGCTACTTTCTAATTTGTAAGAGAGCTTATTAGAAGAATACTAACCCAAAGACTATTGCAATAATCCAGAGGAGCGACAGCGATAGTAGCACCCAGTATTTATTGAGGCGCTGCTCTGTGACATACACCGTGCTAGATAACCTATTGACATTATCTCATCTGTCCCACCCAAAAAAACTATGACAGAGATATTATCCTATTTTACAGAAGTAGACACTGAGACAGAGTCTGAAACACAAGATGTTTATTAGGAATCAACATTTGTGAAAGGAAGGAGAAGGAGGCAGGGTTGAGCAGAGAGAGAAGTTGAACGTTAATGCAAGCCCAACAGAGTCTTTACCAAACTAGTGGGGGCTCTCTAGCAAGATTTGCCTGTCAGTATCTCACATTGGGCTGAAATGGCTGGAAATATATGCCCACACTTAACTTGAAATGAGTTTCCCCAGAAAGGGTGTGACATCAGTAATTACTATGAATTATATCTTCCCACCCCTGTGCTGGGCAGGAAGTACTTCTCTGAAGAACTTACGTATGTATCTTGTGTCTGTTACTGATTTGTCCAAGGACACAGAAATCATCTGAGTAACAATTCAAACCCAGGACTATCTGATTCTTTCAATTACATAATCTGTTAGTTTCTGTATGCTGCGTACATTTCTTAACAATGTCATGAGGACTCCATCATGGACACCCACTGGATTGTGTGATAAAGCGGTGATGACCTCAGGTGCCACTGAGGAATGTAGAAGATTGTGTTGCTACATGAAAGGTCTCTAAACCTCACTATAATCTTGTCACTTGCCATCCTGTCAGTGTGCAGTATGAGTATGGAATTCGTGAACAGTTAGCACTATCCCTTTCACTCAAGCTACCATCATTTCTCATTCTGATGACGGAAAGAGCCTCCAAATGCATCTTACTGCTTCATGGTTGCTCCACGCAACGTCAAGACTGACTTAATAGAAATGTATTCATACCACAATTCTGCTCAAATGTTTTAAACAATTGTTCACACCTAAATAAAATCCGAATTCTTACCGAAGAACTTTCAAGCTCTGTATAACCTGACGCTGTCTCCTCACCAGCTATTATGGCACTCAAACATACTAAGCTAAATCCAGCCATGAAGATTTTGCAAGTGCTGTTTGTTCTGTCTGGAATGCTCTTCATCCAAGTCCTCCCCACACTCTAGAGTTGTGCTCAATGCCATCTTTTCAGAGAGATCATCTTGACCACCCTAGAGAAAATACAGCTCCGATTCTTACACTGCCCATGCCAACTCCTTCCCTTGCTTCATTTTTCTCCTTTGCTCTTTTCACTGCTCAGAACTGTGCAAACGTGTGTATGTATGCATGCATATTTGAGTATGAATAATTTTATTCCTAGTATCATTTTTGCATTGTGCAGTTAGAATACACATACCCATACTCAAATTGTTCATTATCTGTCTCCTCCACTGTAACTTCACGTTATTACCTATAGAGATTTTAGCTGTCAAGGTCATCTGTGTACTCCCAGATTCTAAAAGAGTGCTTGTTACCCATTAGGAAAATTAATTAAATTTAAAAAATGACAGTAGTGAAAACATATATGTGTAAGCTAAGGTAAGTCAAATTCCAGTTCTACAACCAACCAGTTTGGATAAATCATGTGAAACTCTAAGCTTTGTTTTGTTTTGTTTTCTGTCTCAATTGGAGTTAATACATTCACATTTATTTTATTAAATTTAATAACATATTACAAAATGCTATGGAAAAGATAAATAGGGCTAATGAACAGTTAATTGAATTTGAGTATCTATCCCAAAATAATGAGTAAATTACTGAAGCTTTTTTTCTCTTCAAAAACTAAGCCCTCATCATTTAGAAAATATGTTTATATAAATTTTCCAGTGCACTGACAATGAAAGATAATGAAGCACTACTCTTTTATTTTTTAAATTTGAGTGGTATTTGCAATTAATTACCGCATTATACTATATCCAATATGCTCTGCTACGTATTTATGCTTTGCCTTTGATTAAATGTGTCTTCAAGGGAGACACTATGAAATTATGCTTAGGATGCTTGATATGTGTGTACTAGGCAGACTGATCTTCCAGCTTTCCCACTGATCACTCTACTGCTTGTGTACACTCATAAGACCCAAGGCTTCTTCCTTCCAGCCTACACTGATTCTTTTCAGTCCTTCCTAAAATAACTGTCACCATTCACCTTATCTTTCTTACTTGGTCAAGATATTCATTCATTATCTTTGTTCTTCAAATGTGCTACCCACATGGGTCTTTCCTGGTTTTCCAAAAGCATTGCACTTATGGATTGTGCCATATTGTTCAACATTTACCTGTGTTGTTTAAGGAGGCTTTCTCCCTACATCATATGCACAGATCCAGAGGAGAAGAGAAAGTTCTTGAGGACGGGGCCTGGATTACTCATTGCTTTACTATATTCCGAAACCATCACCACTCTCCAAATATAAGTAGATGCTTGATATAACTCTAAATAGATATTATGCTTTTTTAAATCCAGTAATTCCTAATTCTCACAATTCCAAATACCCCCTAAGTAAAGAAACTATTTTAATTAGATATCTCACTAAAGAATAAATAAAGGCCTTTCATGATTTCAACTCAGTACTTCAAGAGTTATGTAGACTGTGGGAAGCACAGTTTCAAGGCCTAAAGCTGAGAATTAAGCTGCAATTAGGCTGTTGGGACCAAAAGGTTTGTCTATGTTCAGGATAAAACAGTGTGGCCGGGCGCTGTGGCTCATGCCTGTAATCCCAGCACTTCGGGCGGCTGAGGCGGGCGTTATCAACTGAGGTGGATCACCTGAGGTCATTACTGGAGACCAGCCTGGCCAACATAGTGAAACCCCATCTCTCCTAAAAATACAAAAATTATCTGGGCATGGTGGTGGGCACCTGTAATCCCAGCTACTCGGGAGACTGAGGCAGGAGGTGAACCTGAACCTGAGAGGTGGAAATTGCCGTGAGCAGAGATTGTGCCACTGCACTCCAGCCTGGGTGACAGAGCAAGAATCCATCTCAAAAAAAAAAAAAAAATAAAAAAAAGTTTGTGGTCTGCAATTGACGTAAAACTTTCTAATCTAGCTCGCAAATCCCTGAAATTTACTTCATCCATAGCCTACTTCTACTTTGCACAGCCAGTCAGGGTTTTGGAAAAAGAGAAATCGGGGATTATCTCCTTCTACTCTCCAGTGGGAAGACAGAAGCCTGCATGAATAGAGACAGAGACCACGGGAGCTCAAGGCCCTCATGTTGTTCAGGAATTAAGACAGGCTTTAGAATAGCCTGGATAAACTTTGGACAGAATTTTTTAGCTGTTATAAAACAGAACTTTCCAGTAATTTTGAAACCCATTTCCTTACTTTTATTTTTCCTCACACCAAAAGGGTAAGGAAACCAACTTTGGGCTATTACTGGCTTGTCCATGGCCTGGAACTGCCCATTCCAACCCCAAGAATTATTATCCTGATTCTTCCTGCTCCTCCTTGTCCATAAGATGCTATTGCTCTGAGAAGCATAGTATCTTGAAGCTGACATAAAAAATAAATTCATGATAAAATGACGATGGTTTGTAGGCCAACCATAAGACATAGTGAGATTTCAAGCCAGAACACACTGGGTTTTGTCTCTCAACTCTAATTACCTGTGTGACCTTGAACAAGTTATTGAATGTGTTAGAGATTCAGTTGACTCATATGTAAATAGGTATAAAGGAGACTACTTCATGGTCTTGTGGTGAGGATTAAATAAAATCTTATGTGTTAACGTGCCCAGCACAGAGCCTTGAAAACACTAAATGTATCCTCAGTAATATCACCATCAAAATGAATATTGATCACAGATTAAATACTATCATTTGAGTCCTTCCACATTAAAGCTCAAGGAGGTGAATAATGATAAACACATAATATACTAAAACTTGTTGTCTCTTTATTTTTTATCTTTTTTAGAAAGGGCCCTGGGATTTCCCAAAATGCATTAAGAATACAGGCACCTATTCTTACCAAATATGAAAAGAAGCAGCTTCAACCATCAGAATTCTTTCCTTCCAAAACTCTTTCAGTGTAGGGTGATAAGGAATAAGAGTTGCTTAGTGAGAATCCTACTCCTTTGCCTCTCACCACTAAACAATAGCACCAGCGTAATTTCACCTTTCAGAGTTCAACTTTATCACTCTAGGAATCCTTACAGAATTCTTTTGGGCTGCAAACCATCTGGGTGTCAGCATCTTTATTTTTCTTTGAGTTTTTTTTTTTTTTTTTTTTTAATGAAGAAACAGAGACGTAACCTTTCAAATACTGATGAACAAAAAGAATACAATGTGATAGTGTTTTAGTCTTAATTTTGTCACTAGCTGCAATAGTTTAGTAAAGTCAATTGCTATCAATATATTCATTTGTCAGATGTCCTCATTCTTCAAATGATTGGCTTACAAATACACAGGGCAGTTACAAGATTAAAATAAAGTATGAATTGAAATCATTTTGCTAAGAAAAAACCACTCTGCAGTTTTAAGAATAATTATTGCTATCACAACCACAGCCAGAAGCCAAATTTTTACATCAACATTTCATTATTGGAGACAGTGGTACACGAACATTTTTACAAAGATTGCAATTTGTGTTTTCATGGTTTTTGCACTTTCTGTGACTATCTTGTTTATAGTACTTGCTTTTATCTACAAGGAAAAGACTATCAAATCTGCAGTTACACATCTTAATATCTTTTCCTGGGTTTTTATTTCAGTGACATTTGTAATGCTGGTGATTCACTTCACTGCTAATCTGAAAGGAGCAGCTAATTATTCAGGCTGGGATAGGGGTTCTGATAAACATGCCTTTGTGAGATCCTAAGGATCACCTTTGAGCCTGGTAAGACAGGGCCTGGAGAGGGAGGGAAAAGTAAATGTCAGCCAGCTTTGGAGTCATGAAGAGTAATCATTGTAGAGAAAGTTTAGTTGATTTTTCGCCTGAAAAAATGTTACCTGAATGTTTTCAAATTCACTAGTTTTTCTAACTGAAACCAATCAGAGGTTTTTGTTCTCCAGGAATTCTTAGAAGTGCAAAGAAATGGGCATATGTTCACTTGATGGTACATTTAGGGTGCTTTGTCACGCTAGTTCCTAGAGGCCCTAAGAAAAGTAAAGCACTAGCACTCTTCAGAGGAGTATAGGAAAGGTTCAGCTACTAAGCCTCCAACTTTCTTCCTTTGTGCCAAGTATCTAAGAATAGATTCATATTTAACTGATGAGATAAACTTGAATTCTAACCCATAGAAATGCAACCATATTATGCTGAACATGTCTTTGGAGAAAGAGAAACAGCAAAGTAAGAACAGTTGCAGAAGAGATGAACAAATAGTATAGTTCCTAAAACAATAATTAGCTGCCATTTTAAGATGCTTAGATTCTCAAGTAGAATGTACAACAATGTCACCACAAAAATGCATTGCACTAAATCATAGAAATACGTTCCCTGTTAAACATCAACCTGTAAACATGGACTCTGTATGAGATCTTTTCAATTTAAGAAAACTTAAAACGTCCTAGGCATGAAAATCTGTATTTATAATATCCTTAAGATAGGAGACAACTATTTGTTTTAGTGAAGATTCCTACATAAGTAAAAGGTTTTACTAGTTGACTACTTTAAATAGGCTAACAATAAATCATTAACTGGAATAACATGAACTATTAAAAGCCAGTTCAAACTTAAGGTCAATGAAAAGAAAGATGAAGCATCTCAATTTATAACAAAGCAACTCTATTTACAGAATTAGATTTATAAAAATTTGATTTGCATGCCACTTCTCAGTAATATTACTTTGTACAACGTGAGTCATGGGAGTGGAATTGTGATATGATTTGCCTGATTCTTGAACCAGGGCAACTGATTCATCATTACTATCTTGAGATCTCACGGAGGAAGCCATCATAGTTTGGTCATCTGTTATTGCCCAAGAAGTAGTGTCTGACCAGATGAGAATAAAATATAATGAATGAACTATGTAAGTTATGGTAATGAATCTCAATCTAAGCTAGACATAGTTTCTTCCTTATCAATTTTGTTTGTTTGGAGAAGTTTTGAGATTGTCTATTGATCACATTGATACAGCAGATGCAGCCTGAAGGAAATGGATGGTATATAAGAGTAATTTCTGATGCAACCTGAGAAGTAGTGGCTTGTTCTAATTCTGGAAGGAGGGAAAGATTCTGTTTTGATCATCTATTGTTGCTTGAAAAATTACCCCCAAAACATGGTAGCATAAACAATTTCGTTTTATTTGCCACTGATTCTCTAGTTCACAAATCCAGACAAGGCTTACCTGGGAGATTTCCTGTTCCATGTGGATTGGCTTGCTATCTTATGAGGTTACAGTTATATGGCGGCTAGTGCTGAAACATGCAAAGTGTCTTTGCCCACATGTGTAGTGTCCTGGCAGGGACAGCTGTGAGCCTGAATCTCACTTTGTCCACATGACTATCTTCTCATGGTTAGCTTGGGCTTCTTTACTTGTACTCAAGGGTGAGCAGTTCAAGTGACAATGGCAGAAACTGCAGAACTCTTAAGGCCACACTTCAGAAGTCAACAAGAAATCACTTCTACTATATTCAGTATATAATCCCAGATCCTAGGGGATGGGGCACTAGCAAGGACACTCTACAAAATAGCATATGTGATCAAATATATTATGGAGGCCAACACAATTTACCATGTGACCACCATGACTTATTAGAAAAATCATGTGCATAATTTCTTTCTCATAATTCTCAATGTGAACCTTGGAAAGCAGCCATATTGTGTACTATGTATTCTCAGAGCAAAAGACAGAAGCTACCAGATAAAATTGGCACTCACCTGGCGGAACTGTTCCAGGTCAATTTTGTTACCCACCAACACCAGGGGAATTTCATAGGTATGGCGGACCTGAAAAATGAGCTCTTTAAACTTGGCAGCCTCCTGAAATGATTGACGGTCAGTGACGGAGTAGCAGATAATGAAGCCTTCCCCACCTCGCATGTACTGCTCCCGCATGGCTGTGAATTCTGCCTGCAGGAAAAAAAAAAAAAATTTAGTTATGGGCTGTCAATATAGCTAATTAATAGGAGGTTTAAATGTAATCATTATGAAATTTGAATGTTTTAAACTATTAAGAATATTGATATTTAATCATAGGAGATTTCATTTATGAGATATTAGAAAAACATATTAAACAGCAATTTTTACTCATGGACTCTTAGGGATTGTATAAAGATGATATATATATATATTTTATTTGTAATGACCTTACTTTAAAAAAATGAATCTAAATGTTTATACTCCAATCATTAAATTTATTTGAACCCAGGCTAGATATTCTTTAAATTACATATTTCAGATATTTTTGGAACCAATTTTCTTTTCTAGAAACATTGAAGAAAAAAGTGTATAATCTAAGGAAGTTGGCTTCACTTTGCAAATGAAAGTAGGTTTGTATAGGGGATTTGCCATAAGTCTGCCAAGGAATCTGGGGGAACAAATTTTTCTACTCAAAAATATGAAAATGAATTAGAGTTAGACCTTGGTCTTCCTTGTGAATGGAAAAAGTTATTAGCATTGATAATTCCAGATCCAGTTATTTATTTGGGTGTTAGATTTGTCTCATGAAGGTACATAAACAGAAGGATCTAGATTGCTGAGGGATGGATCATTTTCTGCATTCTGCTGACTCTTTCATCTTCTTTCAACTACAACTTCTCAGTGACTGAAAATTCAATATTTGGTCTAGATTACAATTTGGAAAGTTCCTTTAAGTCTAAAATATCTGTTTTTATTCACTTTTATTCTGAAACTATTGTTAAAATGGCAATGGATACTTAGAAGCAATGGAAAATATAAAACTTAACTTCTGTCTGTGGAATAAGCAATGAAAGAACAAAAGAGCATATTGTGACTTGGACAATTTGTGCTATAAGTAATCAAAGAAATAAAATTTTTGGTGGGTTTTAACTGTGTTTGAAGAATTTGAGAAAATGGGACTTCATTACCTAGCAAAATGTTTATAAGAACTCACAAAATGCCCTACTCAGAGTAATTGTTTAAATAAATGTTATTTTGATTTAAGCTAGCTTGAAAGATGGGAGCATTTACGTAGATCCAGGAACGTTGGAAAACTAGGGTGGTTGCAAGTCCAGAGACTGATAAAGTTAATACATTCCTGAGTTAATAAGTGAATTTCACCAATCATTTTCGGTAAATATGGAATAAATGCAAACAGTGTTTGCATCAGTTTCAGCAGTCATTTCTAAGTTGCAAGAACTGGATCACAGAGAGGACAAGAGACTTGTCCAAAGACCGACAACAACATGATATAGAGTTGGTTCAAAAAACTCATGTTACCTGACTCTCACTGTATCAAATTACTTGGCATTAAATTTTATTTTAACTCAATCCTAAATTTCACTATGTGAGTGAAATGTACTAATTTGGGAGAAGAAAACATTCTATTGGATCCACGTTTCATTCCTGAACCACGATTGAGTAATAAAATATCTGAGATCCCTCATAGTTCTGACATATTCCGATTTTGAAACCCTATGTCTGAATCAAAACTCCATAATTGACAGGACTTGACTAGAGAAGTATGGACTGAAAATGATAACTGGTGTTTCTCAAACTCATAATTACATTTCTTTGGAAAAGAAATGATAGGATCATCTTAGAAATATGTTTGATCTTTAGGAAAACATAATTAGATCTGTTATATCGGTTGTGTATGATTAAAATAATAAAAATGCAAGCTAAACTGGAAAAGAGCTATTTTACAATTTAAAGTTTATGCTATTTTCCGATTATTATTTTCAGTACTAAAGTTTTTGATTTTCAATCGTCTAGTCCTTTTTGAAAATTAACAAATACAAACATTAGCAAAATATTTAAATGGTACAGATGTATCCAGTACCAATTTAGTTTTCTTCCCACCTCAAACTTCTAGTTTTCCTTTTCAAATGCATCAGTTAATAGCTTCTTTAACTTTACACTACTGTCTGTGTACATACAAGCATATACATGTTCCTTCTTCCTTTATATATTGTTCTAAACTCAATGGGAAACAAAATATATATCTTTAATTAAAAAGTAATAGCCCTACTATACCTTGGAAACTATTCTATATAAGTATATAAATATTGCTTATTCTTTTTTATAGAGACATCATAATTCTTTTTATACATGTACCATAATTAATTTAGCTACTTATCTATGAACAGGCATTTAGGTGGCCTCCTTTTATTCTTATTATAGAAAATACTGTGATACATATATTCTTAAACATTGCACAGATTTATCTATACCTGAGAAACAGTATTTCTAGACCAAAAAGAACATACATTTTACTTTTGAGAAATATTGCCAATCTCAATGCCAAAGACATTGTGTCAACAATACTTTCTCCAGCGTTATATAAATGTGACTATTTATCCTCATTTTCAACGATGCTGCTTATCAAATTGTTCTACTTTTGCAAATCGTAGAATTGAAACATCATGTTTCTTTTATTTGTATTTATTATTTATGTGTTATGATCAACATATCCTATGTTTTATATTCATTTGTATATTGTCTCCTACATATTGATTTTATTTTGTTGTGAAGAATGTAGTAGTTTTCTTTGAAGGGGGTTGGTTCTTTTTGTTGTTCGATTGTAGATTGTTTCTTAAATTTGAACTGAAGGAATATATTTCTATGTGAGACATAAGAAAAAGAGCAATGCATTTGACGACTTCAACAAAAATATGCCATAAAGAAATGACTAACAAATTTGATAAAGCGTAACAACCTGTTAGGAAGATAAGTAAATTACAGAAGGCAAAATTCACAGAGAATATTGGATGATTGAATGAATAAAGGTCCAACAGTGCTTGTTAACCAGATTCAAAGTTGCACACATATCACATTAAAAATAGATATGTCAAGGAATAACATGTGATCTAAATTGGAATCTCTAGGTATAAAGTTCCAGCATGCATACTTTAAAATTTGGATGATTTTTGTTTTGCACCTATCTGTATGAATACATAACTGAATGTATGCTCTAGAGTAGTCTTTATATTCTAGAAGCAGAGAAAGGTAGTCATAGTGCATGACCTCTAGGACTGCTACTTAGAGCACGTCTTCTGACATGTCACATAACCTCTCTGGGCCTCAATTTCCCCTTTTGTTAAAGATGGATTAGGACATACACTTAACTAGTCTTACAGGGCAGTAGAAAAGCTCAGATGAGAGAAGAGATGTGAAAATGCTTTGATGAATTTTTTAAATACAATACAAATCAAGCCTATTATTATCTCTGGTACAAATCTGGCAGAAAGAAGCTTTCACTGGGAGAACAGGCATGAAATCCTCTTTTAGCTGCATTAAATATAAATGTGGCAGTGTTTTTTATATAAGCTTCATCAGAAAAGTATTAAGCTTTTTTTTTTTCCCAAACAGAAAATCTTTCCACCAATAAAACAGATGTAATGAAGCTATCATAATGAATGGGGAGGATATTTTATCTTAGATGACCTTTTCTATACCAACTCTTTACACAACATGTACACAAGTTTCCGTGTGGTGTGTGTGTGTGTGTGCGCGCGCGCGTTTTACTAGAAGATGCAGTAGAGGCTGATGGGACCCAGAGATTTGAACAAAATCTCTTTACTATGTATTAACTTAATAATATATGATAAGGAAATCACTTTAAAAGGAAAAATGCCGTGTTCACCATGTTGCTTCCGCCTTCATTCACCCATGAATTAAAGATCCCTATACTTTCTGTTTGGTGTATCCTGAATGTTAATACCTTCTTCGTTTGCTTCCTGCTATAAATGAAACTTGTTGGTTAATTATTCAGGAACATTTCTAGATTCCATCTGCTATCTATAAGTAGCAACATATTTATGTAACAGACCCTTTGTATAAAATGCTACAAATATAAGCATTTCTAATATTTTCAGAGCTATTCTGAGTACAGCATTCCAGTTTGATCAGTTGCCTTTGATATACTCCCTTGTACTAAAATTGTGTGATAATTTTTCTATATTCAGAAAATGAATACAGAATTTTTGATGAATCTCATATTCCAGCTTCTTGATTATCAGAGTAAGAATTTTAAGCAGGTATTAGAACATATAGGAACTGGGCCAGCTCCCCATTGCATTCAAGTAGCAGTACTACAAAGATACGAATGCCTCACTATATTTAAAAAGCACTAGCACTATATTCAGACCATCTTATTAACCACTCCCAGTAAGGGCACACAGATAGCATTACATATATTGATCTGAATCCCTTTTGGCCATCTCTTTAATGAACCACATGTCCATATTTATTCTCCTTATGGGAAAAAAAAAAGTAAATTAAAAAGTCAGTCACTCATATACCTAACACTGTACCAAGTGGTAGGAGATATATATATATATCTTCATTGGAGAAACACAACCAAGCCAAGATAAATTGAATGAATAATAGTTAAGATCTAAATGAACCTTGGGGTTGAGAAAATGGCAGGAACAGTTTTCAGAGGGAAGGCAAAGAGGGCTTGGTAGGGAAAAGGATGTGATGTTCTTCCTTAACTTTATTATTTGTACAGAACTCCTCAACTTTCAGGTAACCTCACTTCCAAAGATTATGTATTCTCACTCTTAAATAGCCTTTCATAGTCCAAATTCATCATTTGCATAGTAGTTAATCATCTAGGACCTGCTTAGCCTTCAATAGCTGAATTTTTGGAGGGTGGCATAGCACAGAATCATGTGATTGTTGTTTCTTTTATTTGCATCTTTTTAATGAAAGTATAGAAACAATTCTAAAGGATTAAAATCTAGGTATCATAAATATACTACAATTTATGCAAAGCAAAAGGATTGCAATAAGTAGGAGTGGTGGTTTCTCAGTCTCAATCTGATGCCTTAAACTGGTTATGTCAATTGAAACGAAAATGAACAAACAGCTTTTATAAATGCCGATAATGTGAGGTCAAAGATTGTGCCTAAAAGTCAAAATATAATTAGCAAATACCATTTTACAGTTTTCAGAGAAGATAACCTATCATTTATTTTTTGGTATTTGACACATATTTTTAGGAATGCATTTTATCATGGAATACTGCTTGTGCTGTGCCTAACTCATTCATCAAATATTTATTGAGCACTTATATATGACAGTTGTGTAAGATTTGAGATTGGTAAAATAAATACATATAATAAAACTAAAATATGGAGATATATATTTTTTATTTGTCATTTATATATATATATATATATATGACAAATAAAAATTAGAGCATCAGAACCAGGATAGAGTGAGGAGACAGAGTTTGATTTACAATTTGACTCTGAACATCTAAACAACCCAAGCTACAATGAAAACATGATCAATTATATCACTTTTGTTATCAATAACAACATATTAATTTGACACAAATCTCCCCTAAGCACTGAGAGAGGAAGGCAATTTCTCTTCTTGGGGTTGAGATAAGAGACAACATCCCCAGTGTCAACCCAACTAGATCTGTAGTATCAGGTTCTCTAAGACTATTCTGTGATTGTGTTTTTCAATGTAAGCCTTGTCAAACATTTCATAGTCATACTCAATAATACTGATGGAAGCTTCAAGTAAGATAATAGAAAATTATTCCATAGAAAATGATTAGTGTGTAATAATTGATAATGATGTTTAAAATCTTTTTAGTTAAGTTGTTGGCATTGAAACTGGAGGCTTGAAGGGTACTTGGAATCCAACTATAATGATGACTCCTGGAAAACTCTTAACTAAATACAATTTGAATAAGCATTAAGGTTGTAATGCAGGAATAGCTGCATAATTTGTAGATCCCCATGCAAAAATGAAAATGTGAGGCTACTTGTTCAAAAATAATTAAGAATTTCAAGACAGCAAGAGTAATACATTAAAACAAGTGCAATGCACTTCTGGGCTTGGGACCCTGGGCAGCTGCAGCAATTGCCGGCTCATGAAGTCAGTCCCATTGCAATGAGATTAGCACAACATAACAGCCAGGAGCACATGTGAGCGGAACTAGAACTCAGGAGATTTTTGTCAGGAGGAAAGTAACAAGCAGGCAGCCTTATTGTAGTAGGATTGGTTTGGCAATGGTGAGAGTCACAGTGGAGGAAAGGGCCATTGAGAGCAGGGAGAAAACCATGAAGGCTTTCGCAGTAATTCTGAAGTGAGGTTTCACAAAAGGAGAAAGAAAAGGGGGGGGGGGAATTCTTGAATGAGAGGTCACAATAAAGAAAAACGGAGAGAAAGGAATTATGAAAAAATGACATGAAAAACATATCTCACATTAGATAGAAAAAAAAAAAAGTATAGAGATATTAAATGAGATGGCCGAAGTCCTGGAGCTATCAAATAGAAAATCAGAGACACATTGATACCACTGTCTCGCCGAGGAAAGAAAGAATTAAATTAAATTAAATATAGTTCCAGTTTTTGTAGCCCTGGATCTGGTGGTTGTAATGACAGAGATCAGCTGATTGAGAAAGTAAATAACTTAAGAGCCATCATGTCCCACACAGAGTTCTACTTGTCTAGTTAATATTAGACATCCAAATGGAACTATCCATAGATGATAACTGGAAATATGGCTTAGGTGAAAGATTAGAATCTAAATGGGGTAGTTGTGACAGACTCAGGGGACAAGCCTTTTGGATTGAATATGTGAGTTGGAAATAGGGCACAAATCAATTAGTCTGGATCAGTTTGGGGGGACAAATTCTTTTTGTCCCTTCTTTTTGAGAGCTGGAGCTTTGCCTCCATTTGAAGTATTTTATCTATTTTAAAGGAGATTTTATAGAAATGGTTTCTGACAGCTTTCTTCTAGTTTTGTTCTCTTTTGCCAGGCATGCTCAGTACTGAACTGTCCTCAGATTTTGGCACTTATGCCTCTTTCTTTTATTGTAATTACGTGTGTTTTACACTCATTCCCATCACTAGACTCTAACCTACCTGAGCATCATATTCTCCAAAGCACTAGGGACAGTGCCTGGATCAAAGCCCAACAGATAATTATGTTATCACTTGGTTAATTACTTACTTTAAGCTAAATGTTTTAAAATATGTTACTATTCCCTGGATGATATGCACTTTAAGGGGAGTGAGGATTGGAGGCAGGAGGATGAAGATAAAAGGGAAAGGGAATCAAATCCTTAAACTAAATGGATAAAGCTTTTAGTTACTTATTCATTCCTGTACATGTAAGGCCAGGTCTAGTTTAACTTTTAGATAAACCTATAACCCATTGAAATCCACAGCAATTATAATGTTAATGTTCCTTATTTCATTGTCTAGCATTAGTCATTTGTCTTACGCTAAGAAGGGAGGAGGAAAGAGGAATCTTACTGTATTTGGATCAAATTTTGCACCAAATTTTCTTTCCCATAGAAGTCTGTTTGCCCTTCCTCCTTCTATTTGACTTGTATTTTGTCAAAGATTTAAAGTTTCATGATCGCCTCTGGGTGGTACAAATCCACTAAAAGATATTTCCAATCACAGCTGGCTTCCTGTTTATCCTGGAGGTCACTCATACTGGGAGCTGTTTTCCTGCTGATAAAACCTACAGGAATGAATCTTGGAAGAAGTCAGCATAACTGTGTTGTGAAAGGATTTCATCTACCGCAGTTTAGTCATTCCCAATGTGATACTGAAAGGATGATTTCAACAAAAATAGAGTGAAATAAGAAACTTCACATGACAAAGTTGCAGTTGCTAATTGATTTAGAGTACCTGATAGGATACTACTATAAATAAGAAAAATGATATGGGACTCATGCACACATATACCCACACATGCTTTCTCTAAAAAAGCTTCACCATCCACAATGAAATTCATATTTCTAAATATTAAATGAAAAAGAAATTACTATTTGGTTCCTCCTTTGGTAAAAACCAAATAATCTTGTTTTGCAATATAAAGGATAATTTGTCTCCAGAGAATTACAAAATTTTAGAATTGTATTGACAGTCCAACACTCCCTCATCATACAAGTGAGGAAAGTGATTATTGGAGCAGATGTTTGTCCTCTATGACATCGGAAGTACAACCAGGAAGAGGTTACAAGGTTCTTGACCATCATAAAGTGCTGGATATACTTCATCCTCCAGCTTAGTTATACCTCCTGAGTGGCTGCTCTAACCCCAGGGTCTCCCTTTTCCAATCAATCCATCAATGGGGGGAAATCCATCCATTTCACTATCTGATTTACTCTTCTTTAAGTATTGCATTTATTCTGCAGCTCTTCTGTCTCCAAAGGTCCAGTGGTTGCACATTTACTTTCACATCAAATCTATACTCATCAGCCTGATTTTAAGACCCTATATAATCTGATATCATGCTACCAATCAAGCTTTATCTCCAGTTAATATTGAATATGCCCTCTCTAATGGGGTCACTTCTCTCATGGCCTGATCATAAAAGTTGTCTCTCTTACCATTGTGCTCTCATGAACATTATTCCTCATACTTGAACCTTTTTTAGGGAATCAAGAATTTAGTGATTATCAGATGCAAACTTTTTACTTTGCAGATGAGAAAATCAGAGCCCAGAAAGGTAGTGATGATATCATTGTCTCATAGCTAATTAAAACACAGCCAGTTCAGAAAGCCCAGTTTTCTAATCCCTTCTACATCACATGGGTAGCTTTCTTTCCTTTGCTGTGATCTGAATCCTGTGCATGCTTCTAAGTCAATTATATTCTTCCTGTGTTTTTTTTTTGTGTGTGTGTGTGTGTGTGAACCCATACCTAACAAATCCAGCCTTTATTGAGAATTATTTTTTTGTATATTTTCATCACTTATGAACTTAAAAAATTAGCAATTAATTATATCTTTCTTATTTTCTTTTTATTCAAGGAATTAGACTTGTGTCACCAAGCAAATGTTAAACATTAGAGGACAACATCTATGCTTAAAGTGTTTTTAACACTTACGTTGCACTTATATTGCTTGATAGATTTTTAACATTAAAAAATTCAACTAAATTGCTGCCATTTGAACAAATAAATGCCATTTAGAAAAATATTTTGATGTGCTAACTCTATGATAATGTATGTATTCTGGAACACAGACATAATAAGCAAGCTTCTAACAGTAAAGGAGTTTGTGAGTACTAATAAGGAAAATCATCCTAGATAAATCTTTTAAGATAATTGGTAGAAAAAAGTTTTAAAATTTATATTGTTAAGGGACATGCCTGTACCATCAAAATCAGCAAAATTTTTGTTCCCAAGTCAGTCAATATCTTTCTCTCTTTAAAAATACATTTGTAATCTTGTGAAATGGTTTGGCTGTGTTCTGGCCAAAATCTCATCTTGAATTGTAGTTCCCATAATTCCCACATTCTGGAAGGGACCTGGTGAGAGGTAATTGAATCACGGAGGCGGTTACCTCCATGCTGTTCTCATGATAGTGACTGAGTTCTCCTGAAAGGTAACGGTTTCATAAGGGGCTTTCCCCCCTTTTGCTCATTCTTCTCCTTCCTGCCACCATGTGATGAAAGAAGTGTTTACTTCCTATCCCACCATCATTGAACACTTTGTGAGGTCTCCCAGCCACACTGAACTGTAAGTCAATTAAACCTCTTTCCTGGCCTGGCGCCATGGCTCACGCCTGTAATCTCAGCACTTTGGGAGGCTGAGACGGGCAGACCATGAGGTCAGGAGTTCGAGACCATCCTGGCCAACATGGTGATCTCTACTAAAAAATACAAAATTAGCTGGGCATGGTGATGCATGCCTGCAATCCCAGCTACTCGGGAGGCTGAGGCAGGAGAATCGCTTGAACCCGGGAGTCAAAGGTTGCAGTGAGCCAAGATCACACCACTGCACTCTAGCCTGGTGACAGAGCAAGACTCCATCTCACAGAAGAGAGAGAGAAAAAAAAGAAAACCTCTTTCCTTTATAAATTACCCAATCTCAGGTATGTCTTTATTAGCAGCATGGGAACAGACCAATATGCCTTGCATCTTGCATAAAAATATATTAGGAAAAAATTTAAATATATTGAAAAAAAATCATTGTTTGTTCCATATTATTTCAACTCCCTGCAGTGACTGTGCTCAATCAAATAATTTGGTTATTCAAATATAATTGTGTTTCATTACACGTTAAAACTCAGGTGAGCTATTCCATAACACAAAAACATCGTCATATCAGTTTGGTAATTTTAGAATCATTTTGATCTAGTTATTTAAAATATAATAATTTTAAAATTGCATATTCAACTACATTGGAAAAAATAGGATTTCATTATTAGGTTAGGGCCAGGAAAAATATGGGGATAATGGAGAATGATGAGATAATGATGATATTTGAGTTTTAAAATTATCAAGGCTGGTTTCTATTATGGTATTGTTTGTGAGATGCCTCAAGATGGATTCACTCTGGAAGTTAATAGTTTTTGAAATTGTTAGTAAGTTGTAGTAAATATAAAAAGTATGGATATATGAATATCATATTAACATAGAGCATAGATATTAACATCATAAGATATCATATGCATACATATAAAATATAAGCACATATATTAATATTGTATAGCATATGTTTTATTATTTTAAAATGTATTTTGGTGGCTAGGACATATGATAATTTTAAACAATGCTTTTCTTAAACCCTTTCTATTGCAGCAATATTTTAAAATCAAAAGCTTCCTGTTCAAGAGAGTGGGCAATTTCTCAGTCTCTTGCCCCCCAAAATGCAATTGAAATCACAGAACTATTGTTATTATTTGATATCTATACTACCATTGGAAAACAAAACGATAGCAACAGTAACTCAAAATTTCTGGAAAATTAAAAGTGAAAGTAGAAAAAAACGATAAATAGAAAGAGTCCTAATGAAGTCTTGGGAATTGTCAAACACAGCATCATCAACAAATAGAAAAAGTCATAGTGTCTGCAGGTAGTGATCAGGGTAATTAAATAAAGAAATAGCTGTGATTTAAAAAAAGAAAGAAAGAAAGAAAGAAAAAAGAAACACCTTTCCTCTACATTATCAGTTACTGCCTTTACCACTTGTTCAAAACCCTGCAGACCGTGTTGAGGAAGACACAAGGTCTAACTGTGGGATATTCTGGTGTTAGTGTTGGGACCTCAAGAGAGAGAACTGAGCAAATGCTGAGATGATTCCGAATTGCTTCACTAGAGAGTGGAGTGGGGCAGGGCTGAATGAATGCACAAGGACACTTCTCAGTTAGGAAATGTGCTAAGGGAATCCCCTGTGTCACCCTACAGCAGAGACACTCTCTCCTTCACGTTTTGTGGCAGTCTTCTGCCTGCAAATCTTTCAGATTTTAGCAAACACGGATACTGCAGGGTTGGTTAACAGCCACGAAGCTCTGGACTTATCCACCCAGCCCTTATTAGATGGTGTCAGTGCAGTTGCGTGGGGTGCCCCTGCTGGATCCTAAGGTAGAAAAGAGCCGGGAACTTGTCTAGTGTGTTCACCCTTATACAGTCTTTGTACAGTGTCTGCTATAAGATATTAGATATAATGTTACCAGAAGGCAGGCCTAGAGTATGAGATGTCCAGGTTCTTGGCATGTTGAACAAAGAACTGAACAAAGTACGCAAAGTAACAAGGGAACAAAAGGGTGAAAGTAAGGATTCACTGAAGCTAGAGAACGCTCCACAGGGTGGGAGCAGGCCCCAGCAAGCAGCTCAAGACCCCGGTGACAAAGTTTTCTGGAGTTTAAGTGCCCCATTTTGAGGTCTGGAATGGCTATCCACTATGTGGATGAAGGATTTGGCCTGTGGCCATTTAGAGGCCAGAGTGGATTTGGTGCCCTATGCAGATGAAGGAATGGCCTGCACTTGGCCCGTGGGCAATCAGAGGCACTTTCCTTTTACATTCGAGATGCCCTGGGAAAGGGGGTGGTACAGGGAGTAGTTGTGGATACTTTGTTACTAGGGCTTAGAGAGAGAGGGATTTTCCTTTCCCTCCAGTTTTAGGAAGTGATCACAAGTTGGCCTTAGAGTGCCTGCCTCCAGACCCAGGTGTTTTCCTTTTTGATCTAGCTTTAGGAAATTAGTTCCAATTGGCCTTCAATTCCCTGTCTCCAGACCCTGTTCTCCTGCCTCAATATCATATGCTAAAAACCAAATAAATAAATACACTTTTTGTATCACAGTATCAGGTGCACTATCATTTAACTGGTGAAATTGCCAGAACACACACAGACTTCCATTTCCTAACCAGCTTTTGCCATAACAAAAGTAGAACCCAAACTTCCATCACACTGGACAATGTTAAGTTTCCATCTGAGTATGTGAAACAACACAGAGAAGTGCAAGAGGTTGTTGTTAACGATGTTGTTTCCGTTTCAGAGAACTCATAAGCAAGAACCAATCTGAGAAATGGTGGACTACTGAAGTGAAGAACCAGAGACATTACACATTTTTCTAACACTCAGAAACTTTTCCTGACTCCTGCTCATTCTGTATTCTCTATCTTTTATGCATTATCATACTTAGAACACCAATTTAACCCTTAAGTATATATCTCTATACTACATATGGCATTCTTTACTCCTCCTTCATATCAAGGTGAGTACTTGTGATGTAATTATGAGAATGTGGGCCAGGCATGGTGGCTCACGCCTGTAATCCCAGCACTTTGGGAGACCGAGATGGGTGGATCACTTGAGGTCAGGAGTTGGAGACCAGCCTGACCAACATGGTGAAACCCCGTCTCTACTAAATATACAAAAAGTAGCTGGGCTTCGTGGTGCATGCCTGTAATCCCAGCTACCCAAGTAACTGAGGCACTGAGGCAGGGGAATCGCTTGAACCTGGGAGGTGGAGGTTGCAGTGAGCCGAGATCGTGCCATTGCACTCCAGTCTGACAACAAGAGCAAAACTTGACTCAAAAAAAAAAAAAAAAAAAGAAGAAGAGAGAGAATGTGACTTGAGGGAACCACAAACATGACATTAGATCTGCTGGGCAAATATCTTGATTTCTCTGGCCATCTATTTTCTCATCTGGATTATGGAAAATCAATGCCTTTCCAGTATCACCAATGTGAAGATTAAATAATATAATGTATGAAAAATGCCTTCCTCTATGTTGGTTCTAACATGGTTTGCCTCTGAAAAATACTAGCTATATGATTACTGTCATTTTTTTTTTCTATGCTCATGAAACTCACCAAAGTAAAATCCCTAACTGCAATTTTTATTCTTGAATAATTTGGCCAACAATTTAGTCTTTAAATGTCCTTAAAAACATGCCTGCTTCTATGCAGTGCCCATGAGAAGAGTACTCTATTATCCAAGTGATTCAAAAATTATTTTTTATGCTACTTGAACCTCAGAGGTACAGCAGAGAAGGTGGTAAACAGGATAGTAACAACTTGACTGTGCTAGCAACATGGTAAGTAGGGCAGCATGCATGGTTCCTATTTTCTATTATTTCAAATAGGAAAGAAAGAAAAAGGAGATGTGCTCTGGAAAGCATCAAATGCAACTGCAAAACTGGTTTAGTTATCAGCTAACCACAAAGCTTCCTGATCTATATTGTCTCAGGGCTGGATCTCATTTGCTCAAATTTAGATTGACTGGAAAAGACAGTAAATAAGACATGGATGGAGTATTTCTGGGAGTTAACGTAAGTTGTAAACAACAGAGATAAAATTCAATGGGGAAACATAAAAACTAACCCAATCTTATCAAACTGAAGAACTCAGAAAATCGTAATTGTAACTATTTAGGGAGATAAGAGGATAAATACAACTCTTCAGGAGGCAAGGGATTGGCTATAGCTCTTTGAGAGACAAATGTAAGGTAGGGTCAGGGCACTGGTAGTTCTCTCCCTCTGACTGAGGACTCCAGTGGCTATGGGGAATTACCTTGAGCTAAGGAAACTTCAGCCTGAGGCAGAGTAGATAAATAGAAGGATATTCAAATATTGATCACCAAGGTATTCCAAGGATTTTTGTAAAGAGGAAATATGATATCTAAGAAAAAGAGAGTGGAAGAGTAACTACATTTCACTTGATTCAACAGATGTTTAAAATTGGGTATTTGAAAGTTTTAAGTGAGAAAGGAAATAAGCATAAAATAGCATTGAGTGTGGCCAAGGGGATAAAATAATGGCATAAAACAAAAAAAAAAAGGGACTGTCAAGCAATGGATGTAGAAAGCCTGGTGGTAGAAATGCCACTTCTGGAGATGTCTGCAATGAGACCGAACAAGTTCGAACACATCTATTTCAAGAAATTTTGGTCTTGAATGAAGAAGAAAGAGCAAAATGATACAATAAAATAATTCCTTCTCACCTAATTTTTAAGATTCACTAAAGTTTAAGACATATGGTGCATACTGCCAAAATTTGGTACTTCCTTTCCTCCTCTTCCCTAAAAACATTGTCCTTCAAAGCTCTTGAAGGAAGACTTCACAAGATAACCAAGTTTCAACTTTAAAATATGCTTTAATACATCATTTTGCTTCCAAAATAGCAAGCTGCCTACTCCAGTGTTAGAATTGAAGAAAGACTCAAATATGGAAAACATTCTATTTACATTTAGTCCAAATGCTCAAGAATTATTAACTTACTCTGATAACAGAATTAGTAGTAATAAAATTATTAATATAGCACACATAATACACTACTTTTTTAAGAGAGAGCATCTTGCTTCATTGCCCAGGGTGGAGTAGAGTGACACAATCATAGCTCACTGAAGCCTCAACTTCCCAAGCTCAAGTGACTCTCCTATCTCAGCCTCCTGGGTAGCTAAGACTACAGTCATGTGCCACCATGCTCAGCTAATTTTTTATTTTTTAATTTTTGATAGAGATGGCATCTCACTATGTTGCCCAAGCTGGTCTCAAACTCTTGGGCTCAAGCAATACTCCTGCCTTGGCCTCCCAAAGTGCCAGGGTTATACTGGTGTGAAGCACCACTCCCAGCCAATAGACTACTTATTTACTTAGAAGACAATAAACAAAACAACCAACTTAATAGAATTTTTCAAATACATTTATTGAGAACATAAGAAAGCAGATGATTTGAACATGAAAACTGTCAAAGAGTTATATCGGCAAGAGGCTGGTGAGAGGGATTAAGCATGGGGTTCTGGAGCTATACTGCCTGGGTTTGAATTCTGACTCTGCCACTTCATAGGTCCCTAGGATTCTGCTTTTTCATCTGCGCCATGCAGTTAAAAAGAGTACCTACCCTATAAGGTTGTTGCAAGACCAAGTCTGTTATTACAACTAAAGATCTGTAAAAATTTCCTCCTGTAACCAGCTTCCAAGACTACCTGGACATAGTAAGAACCAATATACTTTAGCAACTATAAATATTGCTTTGTTTACTAGGTCTGTTTCCTCTGCTTAGCTCAAGATAGAACTAATAGCTCTATTTGTCATAAATGATCAGGAATGAGATGTGGAATTGTGGTTTGGACTTGCCCCTTTTAATCACCTTTTGTTAGGCTGACAGAGCTACAAATAAGCCTAAAGCCACAGATAATTACCCACAGGAAGAAATTCTACTTATCTCCTGAAATAGTTTACTAATGCTTAATCTGGTATGACTACTAAAAGAAAATACCTATTTCAAGTTTTAAAATTTTGTTCTTTATTCCAAGTCAAAATATGCCTACACAATTTTTTTGCAAAAAAAAAAAATTGCTACTGAAGTAACATTAGTATTTGTATCTAAAACTTGGACTGCAAGCCTGATTGCAAACATAGGTCTCCCTTCCAACATAATATTAGAAAACAATATAACCCTTGATAGCTCTTGGCACATCATATAATACAAAAAACAAAATAAAAATATGTCATTTAAAAAAATTATAAGTACAATAATAGTATGCAAATAATGACTAGAGCCAGAAGGATTTGCTTGAGAAAGTTTCATACATGTACACGACAATTTGCATTAATGTGACCATTCCCCTATTGCTCGTCTACCTGAATGAAGGCCTGATAGGGATAAATCATATAGATTAACACCTGAAAAGCAGCCAACACTGGTGTTTTAATGTAGCCAAAGCCGAATAACAATAGTCCAGGAAAGATACATTTTATGCCCCCATGCATTTGTTCATGCGGCTCCCTGTGCCTTAAATTTCCTTTCCATTCGTCAAGGTTCAGTTTAAATGTTGCAGGTCACATCTTCTCCTACTTCTCTTCAAAGGAAAAATCGTCTCTCAAATTTTGAAAGGCTCATTATATACACACACACACACACACACACACACACACTTCATATATATTAATATATTTAATATATTAATAATATACATTATATACACAATATATAGTAAATAACATTATTATATATTCACTAACATTATATATAGTTAAATATATATAATGTGTATATCTACACACACACATATATAGACACACACACACATTACACACCCTCTCTTCACAGGGGCACTGTGTTACCCTTGATGTCTACTTGTTGGCCTATCACACGGTACGGCTGGCTTCCAGGTCAGGTGCTGTATCATTATAATGTAAGTAAGAACGTATTAGCGGAGGGCTGCACACAGCACTTAGTAGGTCCCCCACAATTATTTGTTAAGTGAATGAAAAAACACGTCATATAAAGTCCTTAACAATGTATATGCCTCTTTTGTAAGCTTCATTTTATTTTTCAAAATGAATTGTATTGAAAGGCATCACTATTTCCAATTTATGAATTAGGAAAATGAAACTCAGGAATATTTAATATTTTGACCAATGTCACACAGTTAGTGAATAGGGAGATGAGACTATTAATTTAACTCCACTTAACTCTTAATTCTGATGTACATTCCAAAATAGCATGCTGGTAAGTTTTCTGACTCTTAGAGCAGCAATGTCATTTGCTTTATGGTGCAAAGTCTTCCTGGTCTAGGAATTTAAATGCAACTGCTCTGATAGTATAAATGAAAGTCCCATTTATTCATAGTTGATATCTTGGAAAATTGTGTTTATTCTGTCAGGCTTGACACTCAGGCTTCTAATACATGTTATTTGGCTTTCTGACATTATTCAGCAGAAGAGAGGCTTTAAACAGCATTTAAGGGAAAGGAGCAATAGTTTGATCTTGAATGTGGCAAAGAAGGGATATCCAGACAGAGACTTTACAAAGGCAAAAAGAAATGAGCAAATGGTATATATCATTTTAAGCAGATTTGCATGACTGGAGCCAAGAACTACTGTCAAGGAAGAAAATAGACTGGCTGTACATAGAATTGGGATAAGAAACTGTCAAGATAGTATGATTTGAGGAACACTAAAAGCTATTCCCTTGCCTAGAAGTACTTTCCCTGCTGACCGCCCCCCGCCCCCCACCAATGCCTAATATTACTTATTTTTCTGAGTTAGAGCATCAAAAATTTCTGTTCACAGTCAAGTCTGTTTTCTAGGAGGGATGAAAGTTTCATTGTTTGCTGTCCATAGATACAATGTGAAATGGTTGATCAAATTACCCAAGGTTAATAAATTCCTTAAAACAATGCAAGTAAATCCAGAATAAGGCATATAAACAAACATTTTCTAGAGAAGGTGATAATAATCCCTATTCCCCTTACCAAATAGTGTTGTTGTGGAGTAGAATTAATCACATCAGTTTTCTATGGGGAAAAATGCCAGATACTTTAATGTATTATTATTTGCTTTAATATCTAACATGATAAATTTAAGTAGAATTAATAACATTGATTTTACAGTGCTGTTGGTTAAGTATTGTTCTGTTTCATATATATGTATATATATTTGTGTGTATAATTAATATGTATATTTTATTCCAGTTAATTTTATGAACAACCCTATAATGAAGAGACTAAGGAACTAAAAAGGAGACAAACTAAGGAACAGAGAAGTTAAATAACCTGTCCAAGATCACACAACTAGTTAGTTGTAGAACTGGGATTACTGTGATAGGTAAATTTGTTTAATCTCTGTCATTTCCATTATAGCAGTTTATGCAAGGATAAGTGATATTCAAATTATCAAGGTATCACTTATGTATGACTCATCAAAAAAGTTGTTTTGTAGTTGTTATCTTAACTGTTCAAGTAAAAAAAAAAAAAAAAAAACAGTGAATATGTCAAACACACTGATTTGCCCTTTGCCTTTTCACAGTAGAAATAATCCCTTAGAACTTAGAAATAACAATTGATCACCCCCAAACCTCTGCATATGGCTTGGCATAAGGACTGCTTTTTTCTGGCACACAGAGTGGTTGCTTCTGCCAGGACTCAACTTCTATAATTTTCAAATTACTTGAAGGCATGCATGTACCTTCACCCTCTGGTCAGTGAAGGAGAAGTGGACTCTCAGTATCGGAAGTCTCTCTCTACTCAGGAGTCCAGTGTCTTGCCTCCTGGAATATTTAACATTAAATCAACTCTCACAGCTACGTGTGGTCTTCCTCTTCCTTTAACTGTTACCTTACCTTCAACAGTAGGTCATAAATAAAATCATTTTTAACAACGTTGTTTCGTTACACATTGATGAGGAAAAAATATCAGGCCACTGTCTGCGTGGAGTTTGCACATTCTCCCCATGTCAACGTGCATTTTCTCCGGGTGCTTGGGCTTCCTTCCATGTGCCAAAGCTGTGTCCATTAGGTGAATTGTTAGGTTTAAATAGCTCTATCCTGAGTAAGTGTGGGTGTGAGTGTGGCCTGCAATGTGATGATGTTAGTACAGAGTGGGTTCTCACCTTGTACCCTGAGCTGTCAGGATAGGAAAATGAGTAAATGAATGAATACCAATTACTGTAAAATAAAAATTCACCAAATCTGCATAATCATATAAATGTATGACAATAAGTGATGTGACAGGAAAGTGCCCATCGAGCCTGCCATGCTGGTGATTGATGATGTTTGAACTGCATGGTGCTAGTGTGTCCAGAGTTGGTTTCTTCCAGTGGGTTGACAGTCCCTGACTTCAAGAACGGAGCCACAGACCTTCATGGTGAGTGTTACAGCTCTTAAATATGGCATGGACCCAAAGATTGAGCAGCAGCAAGATTCACAGTGAAGAGGGAAAGAACAAAGCTTCCACAGCGTGGAAGAGGACCTGAACAGGCTGCCACTGCTCGCTGGTGTGGCCAGCTTTGATTCCCTTATTTGTCCCCTCCCATGTTCTGTTTCTGTCCTATCAGAATGCCTTTTTTCAATCCTCTCTACGATTGGCTACTTTTAGGATCCTGCTGATTGGTGCATTTTATAGAATGCTGATTGGTACATTTTACAGCGTGCTGATAGGTGCATTTTACAATCCTCTTGCTAGCTACAGAGAGCTGATTGGTATGTTTTTGCAGAGCACTGATTGGAGCATTCTACAATCCCCCTTGTAAGATGAAAAGTTCTCCAAGTCCCCACTGGACCCAGGAACTTCAGCTGGCTTCACCTCTCAGTAGGAGGTACTCCTGACAATTTTCAATTTGCAAATATTTATTGTTTGATTTAACCCACCATTACTATGACCATTGTCACCCCTGAATCACCACAAATTGGGTAAATAATTCTTTTACATGTTTTTATTAATCTTTCCTAAATGTATGTATATCTCACATTTATTTCTTTATTTTTAGAAGTGGTTTGGGTCTTTATTTAGAAGTTTGATCATTTTTTGCCCAGAAATAGGTCATAGGGAGTTAATTCTTGTTTATAAATATTAGCCTATGGTAGAATCAGTTTTGTGATGTCATTTTATGTAAAATCAAAGTGTCCAAGAACTTGTCAATGACATTAGGACATTAGGTGAGAACTTACTCTACTTACTTTTGTCCTAAATTATGGGGTCATCCTTCTCTTTTATTCCCACACCTCATATTGAATCTATTAGCAAATGTGGCCAGTTCTACCTTCAGCATGTCTCCAGAATCCAACTACTTTTTTCTTTCGGAAAGGACACTACGTGGGGTAAGCACCACCCCATTCCCTTACTTCATTGCAATACACTCCTAGCTGCTTTTCCTGCCCCTACAATGTCTGTTATCAACACAGCATTCAGATCAAGTCTTTGAAATGTAAGCCACGTCAGGTCCCTTCCCTACTTTGAACTGGCTAATGGCTCCCATGTCCTTCAGTGGAAAATACAAAAAGTCTTGACAATGAGCCCTGGGGCCATATGCAGACTGCCCCCTACCCTAACTTCTCTCTTCCTGTCTCTTACTGAGCCTCACTTGCTCATCCCACTTCAGCCACACTGGTCTTTCCTGTTTCCTAAATGTGCCAGGCAAACTCTCACACTTCTTTGTTTACTTTTTCATTATAGTTCTTATGCCATCTAGCAGACCATCAAGTTTGGTTGTTTATTTATGTTGTTTATTGTTTGTCTCTCCCACTAAAATGTGAGCTTCATGAGGTCAAGGATTTATGTTTCCTATATTTGCAGCAATGTCCCCTGGCCTGAGGCATGCCTGGCACAGGACAGGTGATCACTGAGTCTTGGGAAGGACTGATTGGCCAGATGGGCCCCCGTGATTTTGAGAGAAAGTGTGCATCTCAATGAGGTAGCCTCTATTCAGCTGCAGTGCACCATTTTCACATGGGAGAGAGGGCCAGGAATATGAATTTTTATCAGGTATCTCCCAATTCTCTCTAAGATTGAGAAATAATTTAAAAAATTCCATTGTTGTTGATGATGTTGTTTTCATTTTAGGTCTTCAAACTAAGCAAATCATGTTGGTAGGGACAGGTTTGTCTACGAGTCGCTACTTTGGGGCTCTGTCCTGAGACTGTGAGTTGCTAAGAAATTTTTAGATGTAATACTCAAAGATTTACTTAAATTCCATTTTCCAGATCACACTTATTTCCAAGAAAATGTACAATTTATAAGAGCCAATGTTTTCAGCCATCCTAGGAGAGAGATTTTATCACTTCTGGAAAGTATTTCCCCATTGAGCCATCTAGGAGAGACAAGAGGGCAGTTGCAATGATTAAAGGAGTTCCGAGGGTGATTATTTTGATTATTGCATACTAAGAAAACTCAAACATTAGTTTTTGGTTTACATTCTCTTTTATTTATAAAATAATATTTCTCAAAAATTTACTTAAAAATTACATTAATGACAAATTAATTACATTAATTTCTATCCAACCTTATGTTATTCTCAAATATAATTTATTTATGTCTGATAACTTTAGCACTTGTACTTTATGAGATATTTTACAGGTATATTTTGTCACTGACAATTTAGCATTCAGTTAATTAAACTGCTCATTGATGTTTATTCCATAAGAGTCTTTCTGCAAAGGGCAATTACATTCTACAAATATGCATAGGCAATAAGTGCATCTAGCTATTTAAAAAAAAAAAAAAAAACTTCTTTATTCATCCCATGTGAGTGAAAATGTTGAGTTATCAGTTTAATATTCATTTAGGCACAGGGATCTTCTTTGAAAAGGCAAAACATAGACTGGCAAAGATCCATTCCGTTAGAATGTCACAGGCTGAACATGCCTCCAAGAATGTGGGCACCAACACTGTGAGAATTTGGTGTAGGTTTTTGATGCATAGGCAAACATTATGGGTGTTGTTGTTGAGTGTTTACCCATGACAGAGGAAGCATTAGCTTATTTCAGTTAGGCAGTGATAAGGTTACATTTGATTTGGTTACTAATGTCATCATTTTGTACTGGGTGTGGTCTTTTTTTAAACTTCTGTTCTCTTATCCTTTTTAAAACATGCATGCATTTTATTTCTTTCTCAGACTTGTGCAAGGACACATCATATCTGTGAAGGCTTTTATTTACAAGATGTGCAAGCTACGCATATCAACTCCAACAGTCAGACAAAATCACCTTATCAAGAAATAACAAAAAATACTAAAACCAGTATCTGATAAATTTTAAGCTAGTTTTATCATTTGAAGTATTTGCATGAGGAAAATAAGAAAACAGGAACATCAGATCAATGGTGTTGGTTGAAGAACAAGCACTAATTGGTTAATGTTTTTTGTTGTTTAATTTCTATTTTTTTGAAAAAAGTCATACAAAGGCAAATTTTAAATGCTGTGAATACTTTGGGTGCATATTTTAGGCATCTGTTTGCTATCTTTTAATACAAAACTAAAATTTCTCAAATGTAAAATTAAGTAAACTAACCATAATATGTACACCCTATGAAAAAATAGTTTAGTCTAAAGGAATACAAACCTGCATGCTAATACAGCATTTTTATTAAAAAAAAGTTGCACTTGTAATAATCTCTTAAGATAGGCCAGTGGTTCACACAGGTTGCTGAACCTCTAAATTTGCATTTCTAACATGTTCCCAATTGATAGTGATAATGCTGTTCTGAAAACCACACGTTTAAAATCATGGGTGTAGCTTATGTTTTTCTTCATCTCTCCTTTGTGGTAGGTCTGCTACAATTCTATTAAAAACAACACAAAATTCTTGTGTTCAGGAGGCAGTCTACACTCTTTTAAACTACAGTGAATCTAATGTTTCCTATCATTTAATAAATTACTATACAGGTATATTTTTAAAATATTCTAATAATATATACTATACCTACAATTCTGAGATATTTCAAGGATTAAGGAGTAATTACTTTTCTGATTTGCTAATAGGAACAAAACAGTATATACTATCTAAACTTTGTTAGAAGTTATATTATCTAAATCTTGCCAACTTTGTTCTTATTAAGGGTGCTATGAAAGACCTAGAAACTAGGAATTATCGAGGGTAAAATTATATTGCCTAAAATCTCAAAAAAATCATTTTTGCTACAGGAAATTTAAGGTAAAGTACTCTGCTATTTCAGCAGAGATGTAAATGAATGTGAAATTTAGTGAGTTAGCATCCAAAGATAGTAAAGAAAAAAATATGAAGGTCACTTTCAGCTCTGAAAATCTTATTCATGGTAAATTACCAGACCTAAGCTTTCAGAAGTGCAAAAGATTTTTTTTTCTTTTCATCTTGGTTCCAGAATTTCTTTGCCTAGCAAGAGATACTATGGACCAGTAGCAAAATGGGTCAAAGAAGAGAAGTGCTATCTCTCTTTTCTTTTTTACACATCTTAGATGAAAATTATAACTATGAATATGTGGATACACTATAGAATTTCCAACTAAGCAATTGGCAAATGATTCATTGAAGAGCTAGATTTGTGTTAGTTCTTAATCCAAGCATTTAGACATATGGATATGGGGAAAACTGACCTTCAAGAGCACATAAAACTATCAGGAAAGAGAAGGATGTTGGAAATTGAGATGCAAACATAGTGAATAGCTAGCGGTTCCATTTGGAGAGAAAGTTTAACTGAGAGTGGACTGAATTCCTTTGTCTTGAAAACACAGTTGACAGCTGGATTGATTAATTCATTTGTGGAGTCCAGGTTAAATTGTTTGTGGATGTTGCGATCAGTCGATTATTTACAATTCAATGAGTGAATCTTTCATTGCCCACGACTGAGCACATTAAGAAAATGGAATTGAGTTCCTTCAGTGTTTTGCTCTGGATTTCCTGTATTAACCTTTGTTACTGCCTGTGCCATTTCATGTCTCTGATTTTGCAGCGCATATTAGAGGGAGCAAGCCTTCTTAGAAATCACTTGATAAGGACTGAACTTAATAAGGACTTTAAATGTTACAGTTATAAACGTGAAGGATTTTCTATACAGAGAATGAGGCCATGAATCAGCAACACTGCTACTATCCCAACATAGTAAGCATAAGGTGGGCAAAGGAATTAGAAATGTGGGTCAGTAGCGCATGGACTATGAACAGCTTGAAACAGATCAGCACAGAAAACTGCAGAGGAAATGCGTATTGATATAGAACATCCTGCTCAATGTTCATAGTAGCTGTATATAAAATATATTTAAGTCAAAAGAAGAAGAAAATGTATATATTTCTTCCCCTAGAGAGTAGGTGCTATTACTTTAAGATATATTTTATGATTTACCTAAAGATATGAACTAAAAAACTTCTCCAAGTATAATTTATACATATTTATATCTATGTATGTAGCTGTATGGATTAGATGGATTGTACCTAAGTAAACAAAGTTAGCAGAACTACTTTTGGAATGCAGTTTTCAGCAGACTTATTTCTGTTTCAGTACGATACACCATACCTCCTACCATTCTAAATGTGGCACATATAATATGCTTTTAATTGGAATGAATTACATTTAATCTTATGCAGAGGATACTGAGACATTTGTGACATCTTTAAGCATAATGAGGAATGGAAAAGAAGGAGTGAAAATAATTTTCTTAAATAGTATAATGTCCTGACATGTTGTTCAAATGTTCAAAGATATTGGCACACTGAGGTAGTTAGAGGAGAGAGGGGAGGTGTGGCGGTTCCAAGTTGACTCCCAGGGTCTGATCTCTGATATTTGGTCTTCCTCAGTGACACTCTGAGTTCTCCAGGAGCAAGGAGGAGTTTATGATTCAGGGTAATGTACCAGTGTTCATCCTGGGGCCAGAATGAACACATGTCTTGTTATAGAATCAGCAGTCTAAGAATGGGACACATCAGATGGGATGACAAGAATTGAAGTCAGGACATAAAATACAAGTTTGGAAAGTGCACATGTATTCTAGAAAATGGACCTGAGCAGAATGCAAACCAGGGAACCTCCCAGTTTGCCCAAGGAGTCCTAGATGATATCTGACTTGCCTGAGGTATTCGTTAATACATCCTTATCCTCTGAAAAGTGTCCTATTTGAATAAGTTGTATGATCATCTTAATTAGAGGAAACTCAAGAGAAATAAACTTCAGTTGGGGGGCATTACTCCCTTAGCTGGAGCAAACGCAAAGCATGCAAAACCCTGCGATGGCAGGACCCTACTCCCAAGTCACCCTCAAACCACCTACTTTCCTCTCCATTATACCCCAAGAAACAAGTTAAATCCCAAAGTATAGGAAAGGAAATGAGAAAGTCAGAGAATCCTGCCACCTGGGAGCTTAGAACTCTCCGAGTAACTCTGCTCTTGTTAAAGCTTCATCGGTTTTTCAACTTACTCTTCAGTCCTTCTGATTTCCCACAGCTCTACTTCCCATCTGTGTTTCAGCCAGTCACACAGCTGGGGAGAAATTAAAATAGAGAGCGCTGCAGCAACGCTTACAACTTGGAGCTCTAATTAGATGCCCTGCCACATAGACCATGGCTGCCAAGCCAAAAAGCTCTGAACTATACCACATATCTTCCTGCTCCAAAAGGGGCACATGTGTGGTGCGGGGTGCCCAGTGAAAAGCCAATAATTCCCTATTGATGTGAGGATGATGGGGAACTCACTGAATAAAGGAGTCAGTCTAAATCACAATAGAGAGAGGCTCCCTAACAGAATTTTATTTGGAAATAGGGCATTACAATGGACATATGCATACCATAGTAAATTACGTGTATATTCAGGGAGGCAAAGGAAGACAAAGGTTTTCAAATGAAAAAATGAGGAACATTACATAAATGTTTTAAAATAATTATTCTTGGCTACAAAGATCAATAACAGGGGTGATGCCAGTCTGTGGTTAGACAGGCAATTGCTGGGCAGATATCCTTGCAGAAATATGTTTTGTGTAATGTCATGATGGCCTTTATGCAAGGTTGTAGTTTTTGCAGTTTTTTTCAGTATCAGCTATACAAGTATGAGAAATCTCTCTTCATAGCCTTCCTCAGCTCTATTTAACTATTTATTAGTTGATTCTGACAACTTTCACAAAGAATATTCAGAGGGACAGAATTACATGGGGTTTTGGGATTAATAATCTGAGACCTGTCTCTCCAGTGATGAAAACAACTAAAGAATAAATATGATTGAATAAAAAAAAAAAAAGTCTCACTGAATCTGTACCCCAATTGATCTGCATTTTAATATGTTCCTGAAGGGAACATCTTTAGGGCTTGGATGTTACATACACAAGAAAGAAAGAATAAATATCGCTACTCATTTATATCCACATAATGGGAGAATCATCTCTTATCATCTATAAGATTTGACTTTGTGACAATTAAAACAGCTCGTGCACAAGATATAACATATTAAATCATATAATGAGGCTTGTACCCAAAACTAGAAGTTGGCTATTTTACTTCTTCCAACATTTTGTGCTTCTGCATTAATTTTCAGTCAATTATTCTACACTCAACTGCTTATTTACTTCTAGTTATTTAAATATATATTGTATATATTATAAAATAATATATATTTTATATATTGTATATAATATATATTTTATATATTGTATATAATATATATTTTATATATTATATAATATATATTTTATATACACACACACATACACACATACTATAAGGCTACAGTAGCCAAAATATTATGGTACTGGTACAAAAACAGACAAATAGACAAATGGAACAGAATAGAGAGCCCAGAGATAAAGCTGCACACCTGCAGCCATCTGATCTTCAACAAAAAAATAAACAATGAGCAATGGACTCCCTATTCAATAAATGGTGCTGAGAGAGCTGGATAGCCATCTGCAGAAGAATAAAACTGGATCCTCACCTTTCACCATTAAAAATTAGCTCAAGATGGATGAAAGATTTAAATGTAGGACCTCAAACTATAAGAATCCTACAAGAAAACCTAGGAACACCATTCTGGACATAGACTTTGGGAAATAATTTATGACTAAGTCCCCAAAGCAATTGCAACTAAAACAGAAAATGACAAGTAGGAACTGACTAAACTAAAGAGCTTCTGCACAGCAAAAGAAACTTTCAATAGAGTAAACAGACAACTTATAGAACGGGAGAAAATATTCACAAACTATGCATCTGACAAAGGTCTAAATATCCAGAATCTATAAAAAACTTAAATAACTCAAACAAGCAAAAAACAAATAACTCAATTTTTAAAAATGGGCAAAAGACATGAACAGACATTTTTTTTAAAAAGTTATAGAAGTGGCCCAGAAACTTGTGGAGCATGTGAAAAAAATGCTCCACATCACTCATCATCAGAGAAATGATGATTATCAGAGAAATGCAAACCACAATGAGATACCATCTCACAACAGTCAGAATGGCTATTATTAAAAAGTCAAAAAAATAACAGAGGCTGGTGAGGCTACAGAGAAAGGGGGAACACTTACACCCCACTGGTGGGAAAGAAAATTAGTTCAGCCACTGAGGAAAGTCCTTTGAAGATTTCTAAGAGAACTTAATATAGAACTACCATTTGACCCAGAAATCCCATTATTGGGTGTATATCAAAAGGAAACAAATCATTCTACCAAAAAGACACATACCCTTGCATGTTCATCATAGCATTATTCATAATATCAAAAAGTCATGGAATCAACCTAGGTACCCATCAGTGGTGTAATTAATAAAGAAAATGTAGAAAATGTAGTGTATATATACCGTGGAATATTATGCAGACACAAAAATGAATGAAATCATGTCCTTTGCGGCAACAAGGGTGCAGCTGGAGGCCATTATCCTAAGCAAATTAACACAGGAACAGAAAACCAAACCATATGTTCTCACTTATAAGTGAGACCTAAACATCAAGTACTCCTGGACATAAAGATACCAACAATAAATACTGGGGACTGCTAAAAGAGGAGGGATGGATGGGGGTAAGCATTGAAAACTAACAGTTGGATACTATTCTCTGTACCTGGGTGATGGGATCATTCATATCCCAAACCTCATCATCACATAATATACACAGGTAATAAACCTGCACATGTACCCACTGAATCTAAAATAAAAGTTAAAAAATAAAATATGTGTACATATATAAACATCATATGATTCAGTCATTCCACTTCCGAGTATTTAACCAATAGAATTTAAATCAGGATCTCAAAGAGATATTTGCACTCCCATATTAACTGCAGCATTATTTACAATAGCCATGACATGGACTGTAAATAATGCTTCAACTAAATGTCCATTCATGGAATAATGCAAATAGGAAATGTGGTTTACATACATACAATTTGTATTAGTCTGTTCTCATGCTGTTAATAAAGACTTCCCTGAGACTAGGTAATTTATAAAGGAAAGAGGTTTAATTGACTCACAGTTCCACATGGCTAGGGAGGTCTCACAATCATGGCTAAAGGCAAATGAGGAGCAAAGTCATGTCTTACATGGTGGCAGGCAAGAGAGTTTGTGTAGGGGAATTCCCCCTTTATAAAACCATTGGATCTCCTAAGATTTATTCACTATCACAAGAACAGCATGGAAAAGACCCACCCCCATGATTCAATTACCTCCTACTGGGTCCCTCCCATGGCACATGGATATTATGGGGGCTTCAATTCAAGATGAGATTTGGGTGGGGACATGGCCAAACCATATCACACTGGAGTATTATTCAGCCTTCAAAAGGAAGGAAATCCTGCCATTTATAACACTATGGATGAACATTGAGGACATTATACTAAGTGAAATAAGCCAGACACAGAACAAATACCATGTGATATCACTAATGTGAGGAATCTGAAATCGTCAAACTTTATAGAAGCAGAGAGTAAAATGGTGGTTGCCAGGGGCTGGAGAGAAGAGGAAATGGAGATGATTAGTCAAAAGGTACAAAGCTTCAACTGTACATCATTAATAAAGCCTAGGGATCTACTGTATAGTATAGTGACTATAGTTAGTGATACTGTATTGCATACTGGAAATTTTTCTGAGAGGGTAAATTTTACATTAAGTGTTTTTATCCCCCCTAAAAAAAGGGTGTGGAAGGAAATTTCTGGAGATGATGAATATGTTTATGGCATAGATTGTGTTGATGGTTTCACAGATGTATACTATACAGCTTTTTATATGTCAGTCATACCTCAATAATATGGTTTAATAAAGAAAATAAATGATACTACAAGTAAAAAAAATTTCCAATTGTATTAAATACAAAAATATATATGCTACATATGTACACATTCAGATATATATAATGTATAAAGAATAATTTAGGCCACCACCAGCTTTAGAAATAAAATATTACTAGAGCTATTAGAATTTCCTGTATATCTATCACTGAGAATAAGGCTTGTATTCTTGAGGTAAACATTATTCCGCATTTTTTTGCTTATCTTCTCTTTCTTTTCTTTACAGTTTTATACTCCTGAGGTGGGTTTTTTTTTTTTTTTTGTATTATACTATCCTTTCTCAGCTTTCCCAGAAAATCGACAGAATAAATCACGTTTTTTTTTTTCATTGTTATCTTCCTCTGCAGAAACCTACATTGTAGTTTTCTTCAATTTGCAAAATCAGTCTCATTCATTTGTTTATTTTGTTTCTTCCCAAAATGTGTAGCAATCTCTCATCCATTGTCTTCTCTTTTTGTCTTTGTGATTATGAAAATTTTAGTATTTTAAGATCATTTTAATATGTTTTAAAAGAGAGAAAAGAGACATATGCTGACATTCTGCCATGTTTGTTTCTAAGTCACTGTACATTATTAAGACATACTTTTAAAATTTCTCCTAAAATCTTATCTTTTATTATGATACTGACTTATTTTAAAGGACTACTAAGAATCAATGATTAGAAAGGAAAAATATTTGATGGAGAAAATGAGCCATCTCGGTGGCACCCTAAAAGTGAGTGATACAGAGGTAAGGCCAGGAACAGCTGTTGCTTTGGGACTATGGGAGAACAGAGGACATTATAAAACTGTAGGAGGCCTTTGTAGACGAGCCAGTGGTAGTATGATTCCCATGACCTAACGATTCTGGCCTATTAGGGGCAGGGATGCTTAAAAGAATAATAGGAACCCCTTATTTGGTTAACATCATTTACTTCTTATGAAATCACAAAGACATATCTGACAGGAGGGTCTTGTTATCTTCATAAACAACACTGTTAAAGCTTGGGATATTTCCCACAGTTGCTTTCCCCAGAAAAGTTCTTTCAAATTTAGTTGTGATGCCCAATGCTATTCTTAAAATATTTCAGTTATTATTTTTATAAATAAATGTTTAAAAGAAGTGTGGGATTTTAAAATAAACTACTTTAGAATAACAGTAGAGACCAGATAGTATCTAGAGAGCCCTTCCAACTATTATGCTCCAGGCTGAGCTGAGATCTCAGGCTTTTCCTATCTTCTAGAATGAATACGATTTCTCATCTAAAACTTGAAAAGAAACAAGTTTGCTGAAGAGGATATTTCTGCAAATTGTAGGGTTTATGCTCCTGAAGTGTCTGAGGTTACAAGAAAAATATCTCACAGAGAGGACTATAAAAGCGGAAAAATCAGTAAAAGTTGCAGTGTATATTTTAAAATATAGTACATTGGGCACAGTGGCTCATGTGATCCCAGCACTTTGGAAGGTCGAGGCGGGCGGGTCACTTGAGGTCAGGAGTTTGAGACCAGCCTGGCCAACATGGTGAAACCCTGTCTCTACTAAAAATGCAAAAATTAGCCTGGCATGGTGGTGGCACCTGTAATCCCGGCTACTTGGGAGACTGAAGCAGGAGAATCCCTTGAACCTGCAAGACAGAGGTTGCAGTAAGCCTAGACTGCTCCATTGCACTCCAGCCTAGGCAACAAGAGCAAAATTCCAACTCAAAAGAAAAAAAAAAAAAAGACTGTAAATACATTAGGTTGTGGCAAATGTAATTGCTGTTTTTTCCATTAAAAGTAATGGCAAAAATAGATGATGGTATCACCTTCCAAAAGAAAATAAAGAGTAATCAATTTGATCTAGTCCATGATCCTTCTGAAACACGTTCTTCCTTATTCAAGACAGACAGCCTCACAAGCCCCATATAATGTAGACTTGATCAGATTTTAGTTTTTTGAGCCATCTCTTACTTGCTTGAAGCTGGAAGGAGTTTGGAATTTTTCTTTTCTTTTTTTTTTTTTTAATTTTTTAAAGTCTTAACGAGATTTGTACGTACAACACGGCCTTTAGATGATTTTCTCAGTGCATGCTTATGTCCCTGATCTCCAGCCCATACAGTGAATTGGTGCTTTCTCTATGTTCTACCCACCACAAAAGCATTTCTATAGTAAATTTCCACATGGGATGACGGAGCAATGATTATTGTCACCTTCCTTATTTTAAAAGGACAGATGTGAATCTCTATACATATTTTTGCCTCTATTATCTTCATTAATTTAAAGACTTCTATTGTCTTTCTCCTCAGCTTTATCCTTTCAAAAATATGTCACTTTACATTTACTATCTCTCTTACTGTTCTCAATTATTACTTTTCCTTCTCTGCCTAGCAGATTCAGGTCACAATAACTGAGAAAGCAATAGGCTGTATGTTTGCTTAACAATACTTGTGTGGTTGAGCATTTCAAAGTATTTTATATCAGACAAGCTATGTGAAGCTTTGGGAGGTCAGGAGGACACACTGGTGTCTCCATGAAGATATGAGGAGGCCAGGGTAGAACACATGAGGTCATTTTATAATATATTTCTGAGGAAGTCAGATAAGCAGTAATTAAATGATCAGAAAAAATAGTTGACCATGATAATTCAAGCTGTTTCAAAACTGTGACCACAAGAGCTGTAAGCACAGATTGAAATTGTTCAATAGTACTGTTGTCATTTCAGCCAAGAGTTATTGCTGTTGGAAACCAAATTGTATGCAGAAGAGCAGACACCAGAGAGTCCAAGGATTCAGATACAATATTTACAGGCAGAGGAGTAAGATAACAAACCAAACACACAAATGATACCAGACTGATATGAAGGCAGAAGCCAGCTGACCGAGGTGGCACATGAAGAACAGTGGTTTAATTATGAACTGGCCTCGCTTTGGTGTTGAAGATGTCCCAACACCATCTCCACCTAGTTTTAAAGAGGGTACTGTCAGGTTAGGACTTAAACAAAAGGGTCACAAGGGTCCTCCCCTTCTGACGTTTTATTATTTCATGACTTTCCATGAGAAATAACGAGTCAATGTCAGAGTAGACGCTAAGATCTTATTCTCCGGTTATATGCCTGAGTCTCTACCCCAAGTATTCTGATGTAATTTGTTTGAAGTAGCCTGATACTCATGATGTTTTTAATTATAATTGTCCTTTTCATTGAGATTTACTTCATATCACAGAAAACTCACCATTTGAAGTGTGCAGTTCAGGTTTTTACTGTATTCACAAATTGTGCAATTATCACCAGTAAGTCCAGAACATTTACTTCACCCTGAAAAGAAATCTCAAATGTATTCCTTGTTTCCTCTTTCCAACTCCTGGCAACCACTGCGAGACTGTAAATGCTCTGTATGAATTTACCTATTCTGGAAAATTCATTTAGTCTTTTTGGATGTAATTTCTTTTGCATCTGTATGTAGTCTTTTGCATCTGTCTTCTTTCACTTAGCATAATGTTTTCAAGATTAATCACCTCGGGGTGCTTAAAAGCTACCCTAGGCGATTCAAGTATGTAGCTAAGATTGAGACCACTACAAAAGGAACCCTCTCTTTGCAGAAAATTCAGGTAAAGACTGAGTCGCTGGAGGATCAGAAGGTTTGGGTTTACTCTGAGTTCTGAAGTGATTCTTAACATCCAAGGATAGAACTACCTCCCTTAGCACCATAAGAGCAATGCTAATCTCTACCCACACTCCACATCTCTGCTAGAGGATGCTCATGATTAAAAGAAATAGGTCAAACCCCCAATAATCTAGCTAACCCTTGCTCAGTGCCCCAGGAATAAGTGCTGATTGCTAAATAAGTCCTTTTTATTCTCTCTGTGTCCTCCTTTGCTGTCATTCTGCTAAATCTTTGATCACTTAGGCATGGAGATAGTGTATCTGTAACCTCCATGGACTATTTGGGCTTTGTGGAATGAGATGAAGGTTAGAGATAAATGAAACATGTACTTGAAATTTGATTTCCTCTCTGCTCCATTTCATCGGTTTGAGACACGGTGAATCTAATCACAGATTGATCTTATTAAGTCTAATGACCTGATGATTAACAAGAGAAATGCATCTGTGGTCAAATTGCCTGTTTTAATTATTCTAAGGAGCAGTACCATCAGTGGGCAGCAGGAAGCAGTCTCTTAGATGTGGGTTAGCTTGCACATTGTGTTGTCTCAGTTATTACTCTCTTGTTACCTAGCAGAGAAATTACATCCACAACACTCAGATGTACTCAATGTCTCACAATTTGCAATAGGCAGTGTGAGGCAGAGGTGAAAGGTTTGATCCTGATATGTTTCACAAATTATAACGGCATCCCGGTGTCCCAGAAGGCTGCTAAGAGAGGAGATGAGAACAAGCTGGAGAGGAGTCCATTGGTAGGAGATAAACAGGAGACTGTTGGAACACAGGGAAGCCAAAGTCTAGCCCAGGAAAGTCAAAGATAGAAAGGACAAAATGTTTAATGATAATTCAGGCAAAGACTGTTTGGTGTCTGGGCTGTTCTATGGCAAAGGCCTCTTAGGGACAATAGAAAAACCAGACCTGACCTCATACTATTAATCACCATCAGTTAAAAAGTGGAATAGTTTTAAATGATACATACATTAGGCATTACATATTCACTTAAAACACAAATGTATATTCAGTTTCAAATCTTTGATGGTGAGCCAACACACTCCCTTTTGGAAACAAGTCTGCCAAATGGAGTTATATTTTTGCACAAAATATCCATAATGCATCCTTCATGTTTTAAATTTTGATACCATTAAAGTAGAACAAGAATTTAACACAGTTTTGAGTCTAGAATCTATAAGAATTCAGAATTATAGATTTTTAAATGACAAATTTTAAACTGTCTTGCCAATCCCTGTTGCAACAATAATTTGGGAGGAGAGAGAGGTGAGACTCATGGTTAACATACCATTTCAAATCACTCAACTTGGTCTGCATGTTGACTCTCTTCTAACAGTAATTTATCAGTTCATGCAATTTACGTAAATTAAATAGTTCCTGTAATCCCAGCACTTTGGGAGGTCGAAGCAGGTGGATCACTTGAGGTCAGGAGTTCAAGACCAGCCTGGTCAACAAGGCAAAACCCTGTCTCTACTAAAAATGCAACAATTAGCCAGGCGTGGTGGCGCGCACCTGTAATACCCGCTACTTGGGAAGGCGAGGCAGGAGAATTGCTTGAATCCAGGAGGCGGAGGTTGCAGTGAGCTGAGATTGTGCCACTGCACTCCAGCCTAGGCAACAGAGTGAGACTCCTTCTTGAAAAATTAATTAATTAATTGATTCATTCATTCATAATAATTTACTTAAAAATTATGTACAACTGGTATAAACTGGTTTGGAAGAAAACATTACTGACTCTTCATAAACATGTTGGAGAGAGCTTCAGTTCAGGTATAGCAGAGTGCAATCTTGCCGGCAGGATTTAGAAAATTTGAGACATTGATCATTAAGATTTTGAGAGGAAGCGGGGACCACTGGTTAACCTGGTGGGTGAGTTAAAGAGGAGGCTGGTTAAAAGAGTTCCTACTGTAACAGCTGATAAGAACAGAGTGAGGTATTCTATCACAGGCTTAGGAAGCCATGGAATGTTCACCTTTGCAAGGCAAGAAACAGTCTATGAAAATTGGTCTCTTATCAAGACTATTTCAAGATCAGCAATTTGGAAATGTCCAAAGTTTATAAATTTGCTGGATATAGATTTCTGTTTTAAAATGTAATTTTGCATTAGCATCCCAGCAAGTATTATCTATTGTTCTATATAAAATGTAGAGTCTTGATCTGTTATGTTACAAAATATATAAAAAATTATTGACTATATAAAAAAAAGATATGTTCCCTTCTGGTGCCTACATATGCATTCAGCAGCTAGAAATGTCCTTCCAGCTGGCTCCAGGTACTGGGATAAGAATGATTATCAATTCTGATTAGTATAGAAGCTTCAGGCAGCCGCGAATTAGCTAATATGATAATACACTTCATAGTAATGGGACATAAACTAGGGGTGCTTTTGAAATTCAGGGAACAATGTTTGTAATAACAAAATAAGGAGATGAGGACAAGCTCGACAGGAATCTGTTGGGAAGAGGCAAAAGAATAATCAAATATAATATATAATTTGATCATGAAAAACACTAAAATGTCAGGCCATGCCCAGACCATCAATATTGCCAAGTGCAACTCCTGAACATTTCCCTAAATCCTATCTCTACATCTGAAATGACTCTGGAATGTGCCCCCCTGTCCATTCATTCACAGAGCCAGACTACCACCCTTTGCTTGAAATTCTGTAAAGGCCTTTTAATGATCTTCCTACATATATTGTCTCCTTACAGTTCTTTCTCTATGCTATTCCAGGGTGAACATTTAAAAAGACAACCCCACTTTATTACTCTCCATCAATGACATCTCATTACTCCTGGAACAAAATTCAGACTGATTAACCTGGCTTGGTATAATTAGACTGACCTGCTTAGCCCTATTTTGGCACATGGTCCCCCACACGCTCCCTGTCTGAGCAGTACCGGGAATCTCTCAATTTACAAACTTGGTATCCTCTCTCCTGCTACAGACGTATCCATATGTCAGTTTTCATACCAGCAATAGTTTTTATTTCCTCCCCTATCTGCCTCCTGAACTCAAGATCATGTCTTAAAGCCTTCATTGACCTTAACCTTCCATACTATGCCAGGCTCCCTGTGCACAGTTTCAATTGTATACAATAGCTTAGTTTTACATTTGTCTTTTGCACTAGACCACGCTTCATGAAGGGACTCCATCTCTGCCTTGTTCCTACACTTTCTTGTGTCCAGCTTCATATGTAAACATCATATGCTCCTAATAAACATTTTCCGACTATATTAACTATTTTTACTGCTTACAAAATAATTTGAAGTCCTATTATTTGACATTTTAATTGCCAGAGCTAAAAACTATAGGGACACTGCCAATATTAAAACAGTCATTTTAAGACAACAAAAATGCTTTTTTATAAGACTTCTTTAACAAATTAAAGTAAAATTTATTTACTGAGTTCAGGAATTACAGTATATATAATGATAAGTTTAACACGTATTATACTACTACTCCTAAATTCTACAATTAAACAGTTACATCTTCCATTCTAGATCCTAAACAGATACTAACTTTAAAAAGACAGTTTTCTCACTAATTGAAAATTTTCATTTATCATTCTCCTTATTGGAATTTACATGTTAAGAGACTTTCATTCAATTTTGAAGTAAACGGAATGGAGGGCCCAGGCTAGTATGTTACTATTCTCCTAACAGGCTCTGGGGACAAGTCATTTGTCAGATTTAAGCCACTGTACTCCATTTAGACTAATCCACATGATAAAACTGTAGCATTAATAAAAGTTCATAATTTAATTGCACTATGAACCATTGCTTAGAGGCTTATCTGTCCCATAGGGGATCAACAGCCTGGTGAGGACATCATAGCGTATGTAAAATAATGCACCCATTTATTATGTGCCTAAACTTGAGATATTTCTGAGATGACGACTAGGGAGATGACCAGGCATGTGGAGAAGCCACGAGTTTGTACCTCTTAACTGAAGTAAACTTAGTATAGGTAAAGTTGGAAGAAAAGATGAATGAGATTATGTAACACTACCAAACAAATACTGAGGTAAAAGAGGACATTTTTAAAAAGTAAATTGTATCGTCAATTACAAATAGTCAGAAATTTCACCTCTGCAGAGTAATTGAAATGTCTTAGCACTGTTCAAACTTCACTTTTTTGTCCTTCATTCCTAAAGACACAGGATCTTCATAAAGGGCTACTTTTCTCAGCACCATCTTAGAAGAGAATTAAGGAATTGTCACAGAAGTCTACATTACCTAACATTAGAAACATGTTTTCACGGTCAAAACCTCTACAGAGCATGTAAACTTGAGAAGATTTGGAAGCAATTCTTTGAGGATTGTGATCCTGCCAATGTTTTTGTTTGTTTTTCTTTTTCTTTTGAGACGGAGTCTCGCTCCATTGCCCAGGCTGGAGTGCTGTGGCGCGTTCTCGGGTCACTGCAAGCCGCCTCCTGGGTTCACGCCATTCTCCTGCCTCAGCCTCCCGAGTAGCTGGAACTACCGGCGCCCGCCACCATGCCCATTTAATTTTTTTGTATTTTTAGTAGAGACGGTGTTTCACCGTGTTAGCCAGGATGGTCTCGATCTCCTGACCTCGTGATCCGCCCGCCTTGGCCTCCCAAAGTGCTCGGATTACAGGCGTGAGCACCACGTCCAGCCTATTATTTATGTTTATAATATTCCCCCTTGTGTCTTGGAGTGTCTACTTTGTAAAATTAAGAATGTGGTGGCGCATTTCAAAACTATTATATCTGTGATAAACAGAGGGGGATTATTTTAAAAGTCATTCTGGTTTACACGGTTTGTACATAAAAGAATATAAAAAGTTGAAAATAATAAATGTTATAGTCACTATACACCCAGCTAATAGGTATCCCAATCTTCTACTGTAAAAGCCATCCAACCACTTCAGTTTTTTTCTGAAGTGACACAAATTCTACATTGTCCTTTCATCTCTGAGTTTAATAAATATCTGATTAGAAATACTACTAAAGTTGTTACCGGTTACCCCAGAAGTAGAGTTTTGACAAAGATTGGACAGCAAAGCTGGACAACTTATTGCAGGACGCATCAACTCAGGTTTAACACAGGAGTACTGAATTCCGAATAGGATTACACTCAGACTGTGAACTCTTATCAAGACTCAGCTAGAGCTATTCAACCAAGCTTGCTCTAATACTATCCTCTGATAACTGGCTTTCACTTGTAACCACACATTTCTCTGAACTAGAGTGTAAAATCAAGGTAGGAGTATACACGGCACCTAAAGACCAAGTCAAGAGAACAGCTGTGCAGTAGTAAAATAATCACATTGATCCATTGTGAAGATGCGTGACCCATATTAGTGAGTAGACTTCACAGTTCAATTTTATAATCATATCCCTTGAGCCACTGGGTGTGTTGCTATTTAGGCTACATTTTCTATGGTCTCACCAGAGCCATATGAAAACAGCAATACTTTTCCTTTAACCACCACAACTACTAACATGGAGTCATCTGGCATTCTAACATCAATTAGTGGAAATACCTCCCAAAGCGGTATTCTCTCAGAGGAGAGTGAGAGTATACATTTTACAAGGCACAGTTCGTAGAGTCTTTATAAATATATTGGTTCTATTGACTTTCTGTAGTTTAATGAGAAAATGATGTTTGGCTGCACCTCACCTATCTCACCTGTGTCTTGCCTATTTTTTATTGCTCCATAACACAACATCTTTTCTGTAAATTTCAGATGTGAGAATAAATGAGAGAAATGTTGAGGGATGAAAGCACTGGTAGCTACGAAAGCAGACTACTACCATACTCACACATGAAATCTGCCTGATACAAAATAGTCAATCATTCCACCAGAAAGAACTTTGGATTTCCTGGGATAGCAACTTTATTTTAAAATCAAAGTTGCATATCTGCAAATAAAAGTAATGACACTTTGCATTTTACTATAAATGGAGCTTTTCTGTATTATAGCAGGACAATGAGAAAACAATTTAAAAAATGGGAAGAGGAAACCCATTTAAAATGGTTTTAAAACTATTTTTATCCTTTGAGGGCATCAGTTTATAAGCCCATTAAAATATTGCCAATGAAAATGCATTTTTAATTCCCATTAGATAAGATTATATTTTAACTTTCATTTGAAACTCGAATTGATTCAGGATGAGAAAATAGCATTTTCGGATAATAAGCTGAAATATCCTACATAGCTGCCAGAGCCACTCACAGACGTGTGTTTAGGGAATGAAAGTGTGTTTATCTGAACAGGCTTTGAGAGTCAAACAGTTTTGCTTCAAAGGAGAAAGCAGGATGCAACATTTTTTGGCTTAGGAGTCTGGCAGGAAAAATATGTCTTTTGATTTCTTAGTGATATCAAAGATACCTACTAGCTTAGTGGAGGGACTCCATTCAGTTTCAAACCGTCATTCTAACAGATACCCCCTATTTCTGTGAGTAGTCTCTGAATGAGATGGTCATTATCGTTATCATTTGCATTAAATAGAACTCAGAATTCACAGGATGCTAGTATACAAATAAACTTAACAAATGGTCTCTGGAACAATCCTATATAAAGTGGCTCCTCGTCAAATGCTATTGATCAGAAGACATTTTTTACTTACTTTTGAGTGCACTTAAAGGCTCTGGGACAATACATTTTCCAACTCTTTTGGTCACAGTGTGTCTCCAGTTGCTCATTAAAGTCAAAATCAGCATGCTATTTACCTATCCATGTTGCAAGGAATAATCCACGTTCCTTGAATAGGAGCATTTAAGCATCTCTGCTTCTTCACTGCAGAATCGATTTCTAATGGAGAGATTTGGTTCCCCAAATACCATTTTTTTCCTGATTTTCAGATGAAATGCAACATACTTATTTTCCAGGGCCTTCGAAGATTCTTAGGAATAAGAATAGGTTTAATAGAAAATAAGCTTACCAATATTCTTGAACCAGAAAAACCCAGGATATATCATTTTCTTCTGCAATTGATTGAAAAAAGTTACCTAATTAAGCTACACCTATATTATATTTATAATTACCACCTACAGTGTAGCTTAGCAAGACCCCAGGCACAGACAGGGACATGGGAACATCCAGTATATCTGGAAATCCATGAGGGGTCAAGACAATATTTAGAAGCAAATAAATGGAAAACTGGGTTCTTGAAACTCATTCAAGGCTTGAGGAATCCCTCTTACTCTTTGACTATCTTTCCAAAAGAACAGAGAAAAAGTTTTAACATCATAATATTGCTATATTCATGGGGAAAAAAAGAAGGAAAAGTTTTTATAATATCTTTCTTTGGCTTTGTCATCAAAATGTTGTGAAAGGGAAAGAAATCCTGGCCGGGCACAGTGGCTCACACCTGTAATCCCTGCACTTTGAGAGCCCAAGGAGGGCTGATCGCTTGTGGTCTGGAGTTTGAAATCAGCCTGGCCAACATGGTGAAACCCCATCTCTACTAAAAAAATACAAAAATTAGTTGAACATGGTGACAGGCGCCTGTAATCCCAGCTACTGGGGAAGCTGGGGCAGGACAATCACTTGAACCCAGGAGGTGGAGGTTGCAGTGAGGTGATGTCGGGCCACTGCACTCCAGCCTGGGCAACAGAGTGAGAATCTGTATTAAAAAACAATAATAGGCCAGGCGTGGTGACTCATGCCTGTAATCCCAGCACTTTGGGAGGCCGAGGTGGGTGGATCATGAGGTCAGGAGTTCCAGACCAGCCTGGCCAACGTGGTGAAACCCCGTCTCCACTAAAGATACAAAAAAATTGCCGGGCGTGGTAATGAGCACCTGTAATTCCAGCTACTTGGGAAGGTGAGGCAGAATAATTGCTTGAACCTGGGAGGCGGAGGTTGCAGTGAGCCGAGAACGTGTCATTGCACTCCAGCCTGGGCGACAGGCCGAGATGCCGTCGCTATTTATCTCAATAAATAAATAAATAATAAAATCAATCTTGGGGCCTCAAACTCATTAAGCCAAAGGGAAAAGTTAAACTGGGAACTGGGCCACGCAAACCTTCCTCCCCATTTTGGTTTCTCAATAAGACAGCTACAAGATAAAAAGCTACATGCCTCCCCCGTATTTTGCCCACAAGGAAATTCCTAGTGAGCTCCAAGATCTTTACCCTAAAGTGTTTGTGTTAAAATTTTACCATGGCCATGTAAATTGATAGCTTGTCTTGACAGGTGCAGTCACTACTCCATCCCCACCTGACACAAATGCATATTTGATTGTTCCCCTGCCCAATTTTGTCTGTTATCTAATGTAAAAATACAGATTCACTACTGAGCCAAACAAAGGCGTGAACGACTATGTTTTTCTACCCCCACTCATATAAAAATTGTATACTTCTCAATATCTTGCCCTTTCCCCTTTAAATTTGGAGCCCTCAAAAATCATCTTCAGAGAAAGTCATAAACCTGTCTCCTCAGTGTGCATCCTTAACTTTGGCTAATAAACCTCCTAAAATGATTGAGATGTGTCTTGTCATTTTTGCTGACTGACAATGTCCCGTTCCTAAAAGACTTGTAATGGTAGCCATCACTATTCATGTGTTTTTCTTTTCATAGACTAGTATTTTGGAGGTTGCACGTATAAATGTACTTCTTCAGAGATATTAAGTTTTTTGGGAGAAGGCCTCCTGATTTATCTTTCTCTGGTTACCATTTTGCTTGAACAAAAACAGTTGATTCTCATTCTTAAAACTTAACCGAGAGCTACCTTAACAACACATTAATGACATTTTCTCTTAACTGGTACATCTTGGCTAAGTTGCAAATTTCATGAAGGCAGGAACAAATGTTTAAATTTGTTTGAATCTGTCATAGCTATTAGTAACGTTCAGAGAACATAATCCATGTCCAATACTGAATAGTTCACTGTTAAATGAATGAACAAACCAGTTTTGATCATGATACAATGTTAGAGCACAAATTCCTTTAAATAACATTTAACTCCTTGTTTTAAAAATGGGAAGAAAGTGAATCACAGACACAATAAATATTTTGTCTTACCTAATGCTACACATCCCATTTGGGTCAGGTGTGGAAAAAAATAGGTCATATGATCTATATGTTTCGTTCGTTTTTATTAAATCTTATTCTTAACTGTGCCTCTGCTTTATGACACAACTGTACCGTAGTTATGGCAAGCGGTATGGGCTAAAGCTAATGTCCTCACTAATTTGATCATTCATATAGATACCAAATAGAATGCAATGTTGTCATTCATTTATATAATCTAAATTCTTTCCCAATTGATCAATATATGGACCGTGTAAATCAAGGAGAAGCTGAAAACAAATACCCCTAATGTTTAGAATTAGGGAAGATAAAACTTTTTGTACAAAATATTATAAAGGATGTAAAGAACTACAAAAATATTAAAATACAGTGGTAAACAAACATTTGTACTGATGTTTTTTTTTTTTTTTTTCCAGAATTCTCCCACGATTTTACCAACCTGAGTATTTGATTCATTGTTCAAAGTTTTCAACTAGGTGTCTTTTAATTATATCACTGATATTCTCAAAAAGTGACACGTTAATAGCAAGCACTACCACTCAGTCCAGTCGTATTCACCTTCACAGAGACAGCTTTTAGAAGAGGTAATACAGCCATATCACTGTAGGATATCAGAAATGATTCAAGAGCATAATGCTACGATCACTCCAGCTTTGGCATTCAGAAGCCATGTGACCTTGGATAAGCCACTTTTCTGAGTCCCAGTGTCTTTATTTGTAAACCAAAGAGACTGAAATGTGTGACCTCCTGAAGCTTCTTCTAATTTTTGATATCATAATGATAGAAAATTTCATGGATATTAAGTAGAAACCTTTGTAAACTGACTTCAGAGTTTCTGCCAAGAACTATCCTTAGTGAAATTTCTGTTGGCACAGTGGCCCAGCAGTGATTATAGGATACAAAGTTCTGTCACCGTCCAACACAAAAATGAAATACTGAAGGAAATTTTTTGAATTAATGGTGACCAGTAAGCTAAGAAATGATGAGATCATTGAATAACATTTTGTTTTTCAGCTATTTCTATCAAAAGTATACTTTAGGCAATCTTGGTAGTCATTTTATGTAGTTCTTTTATGCCAAGTATAATGTTTTTTAATTTGGCAAATTTAGTCTTGAAATTGCCAAGTTTTAGCTAAAAATATAAATGATAAATCTAAATCTAAATGTTCTACATATCACACTGATGAGCAATTAGGTGCTTAAAGCATATTTTGGTAAAAACATTCACTATTTGTGAAAGTTAAAGAGGTGATATGATAAAATATGTAGTAATGAAATTTGACATTTCTTTCTTCAGTTTTAAGTCTAAATTCTTTCTTAATATGTACAAAAATCAAAGTGTAAGTTCTCCAAAGTCAGGGACTATCGTGATTTTATTTCTTTTGTATCAAAATGAAATAATCAATCAGCATTATAAATCTGTGGATGTTCAATTAATCATGTTGAGAATGTGAGATAGACACATACAGAAATATATATACATATATAGACATATGTACACATATATAAGTATACATGTATATATGTCTATGTATATACATATATACATAGTATATGTATACGTATATATACATACATATGTGTATATATACATATATATGACAACATATAAGAGGAAACATAGTTGCCTCTTAAATACAGGGAAATACTAAGAACTTTGTAATTGGATTCTATAAATCTTTTGTAAATCTTCCAGAGTTGATGGTCTAGGTAATTTTTTTTTCCCTGAATCAATAGAGATATTTACCCTTAAACCATACTGTAGAAATGATCATCTTGTAAAAGTTTTTTCTAAAATTTCATACTTTGTGCCTTCTTTAGCAAAAAAATCCAAATCATAATTTGTAATATATTGAGAGTGTAATCATGTTATTTATTAATATTATTATTATACCTGGCTGCTTGACTTTAGAGCAAATTGTCCCAGATTTACATATTTATAAAATAATTTTTAAGTTTTATCTTACATTTTAAAATAATTTCATCTTTTTCTGTAGGTTGTCAGTTTATTTTACTATTAAAATATTTGCTTCTAGAAACCCAGTTTTAGCTCTAAAAATTATAAACAAAATAAAACTAGGTAATCAGCATGTTATATCTGACACTAATATCAAATGGACTCAGAATGAGAACATGATAGACTCCCTTGTTGTGAAAGAGTTTATAAACAATATATGAATTTTATTTTATGGATTTTTTGGACATTTCCTGGGGTTTTAAAATCATTTTTATTGGGTTTCTATTTTCTGGTCTTGTTCAGTATAGTGACTGACTTTTCCAGTTTGCATGTTTAATCACAATTGGTTTTATAGCCATGTATTGTACAGAGCCACTGTACTGGAGGAGAGCTACTAGTTTGTGGTTTGGATGACTATATAAATTAATTCAAACTGGAACACTTTTGAATGAAATGCAATGCCACCAAAAGAATTAACAAGCATTCATTGCTATACAACAGGAGATACTAACTTGGAATGTCCTGGGAAAATCAGGATTCATGGTAATCCTATTTCTAGTAATGTTAATAGTGAATTGTTTTCAAGCATCTCAGAGCCAAAACAATGGATCACAATGAACTTGGCCCATTTTCCCCAAGATCAAAGGATATGCCTAGCTCTATCAATTTGAGATGTGAGTATAGTCTTCTCATAGTTAAAGCTAGATTGGCATTTGTTGATTATCCTAATGACAAATGCTTATGAAATCAGTTTGTACTTAAATATCTGGCTATATTTTTAAATGTTCTTTTTCAAGTTTTCTTTTACCTTTTCATCATATATTTCTGACTATATGGTAAGTCCTTCAGGTTAAACCTTATTTCTAGAGTTTTTAAAAATGTGCCTTACTTCTAGATGGACTACGTAATACCAGTATGGAGTGATTTAAGAGGTATGTGAATGGAATACACATTTTAAGATTATAGTTACAGCATACCTGTATTAGAGTCTAGTGTTGGGTAGGCAGCAGTGAGGAGAAGTACATTGGAGGAGGTAGTAAAAGGAGGGTAAAAATCTCTCCACTTTTTCAGTGTCACATCCTAAGGATAATACATAAATTTGAAAATTGGGAATGTTCTTAAAGCCTACCTTCTCATACCTTTTCATTTTGATGCTACATAGCTTGCATTGACTCTTAGTAAGTTAGTTAGCATCTATCAAATAATCAAAACTATCAAAATGTAGTAAAAGCAGACTGGAGAGATTGGACACATGTATTGATTCTAGAATATAAGTAGTGAGGAAATGTCCTAAACGTCATTCTAATAGAAGCTCTTGATTTGGAACTTTATTTCCAGTTTGGGAACAATTCTAGCCCAAGTTTTGTTCTTTTGGACCTTAAAATATCCACAATCATTTGTAGAATAATAGGATTCCTTAAAGAAGGGGTCATGTCCTAAAGTATTCTCTTTAAAGATAAGCCACAAACTGGGGAAGAAAGGAAAAAACAAATTTTTTTGTGGCTAAAATGCAATTTAAGCTTTCAGAGAAGAATTATATAAAAATTAGGCTAGTAGTAATTCAGAAATCACAGGACTTTATATCTGGAAGACACTTTAGAGATCAAGTCTAATTTCTTCATTTCCCAGATGAGTAAACTAGGTCGAGATTGGCTACAGGACTTGCTTTGACTGCAGAGTTGGTTAGGGACTAAACCTAATACCAAACTACAACTCTTTCCCATTATTCCAGAATGACTTAATCCAGTCCAAAGCCAGGTATGGGGCAAGACCTAGGTCATGGAATTGACTGGATATGTTAGCATGCCAAAAAAGATAAATAAATAAAGTAACAACAACAACAAAAAAAGAAGGTATTTGGAGAATTACTTTTATTGCTTCTAATAAGAATGAGAATTAATCAATACATTTATAATTAAACTTACTACATATATTTTACTAGAGTTTCACCTAAACTTGTAATTATCTTTAAAATACCTTATCTTTAACTTTTTATTTAGATCCTTAGATATCAAAGATAATCCAGTATCAAAATTTGTGCACTTCTACCATAGTACTTATCATAATTTGCTGCAATTTTTAATTTAGTGTATCTTCACTTCCCCAAACCTCAAGCATTTTGAAGACAGAGCCTCAATTTTATTTCATTCTGTATTTTCTTGACCTATTGCAGTTCTTGGTACACACTAAGTCCATAAAAAAGTGAAATAAGAAAGAGCTTGAGTAGAAATGTAAATGGATTGTAGACACAGCTGACTTAAGAATTTGCTGTACTATCTTAGATAAATCACATTACCTTTATGAGCCTTGCATTTTCCATGTATGTAATGAGTAATTTTTTTTTTTCAGGAGATAGATCTGGAATCAATAGATGGAAACTATAAAGACATTCTCAGCTCATTGCAAGAAAAACTCTTTGTAATAAGTTAAGTTTTCCAAAGCTGTGCTTGTTTGTTTCCTAAAACAGAATTCTTAACAAATGAAAGACATCAATCATAGGCTTAATGAGCATGTAGCGGAAGAGTTAAGTATTAAAACAATTAAATGATGGAAAGATGCTTGGGGTACAACTTCTTTATAATCTGAGATCTGGTGATGCCATGGGATTATTGTGGCACTGCAAGATTATGTGTATAGTGTGATGAACTGCAGGACACGCTACCCCAAAATATAGTACCTTGGAAATGCGGAAAACCTCAAAAGCAGAAAGGTCTGTCTGAACTTCTATCACCCCTGCTCTTTTGAAGACCCTCATGGGACAGGTATCCAGTCCTATACCCAGAGCAAAGGCATATTGCACAAAAATGCCAAAAGGAATTTTTGATCCTTTATGATGTGGTAATGGTTTGGTTTATTACCATTACCAATGGTTAATATTAGGTTATATTCATTTTTATTCAATCACACTTGACACGTCTGTTCATTCTTAATCAAACCTGAACATAAAAATACACATTTTTTCCTGGGTCTTTGAGTCTTCCTTTTGGAAAGCTCTCACATTATGTAAAGCTCTGGTTAAATAAATAATTATGCTTATCTATTGTTAATGTCTCTGTCTTTTGTTATAGGGTGTCAGCCATGAAACTTGCGATGGGCAAGAAAAATATATCACTTGTTCTCTCCTAAAAGCACAAACATGAAACACATTGGGACTTGGCCTCCAATAATGCCACCAAGAAAACACCCACTTTACTTCTTTGTATAACATTTTACTCAAATTCTAGGTGATGACATTAATAATAGCTTTTCAATCTACTTCCTGGATTTGTTGTAAAGATAGTAAATTTCAACATACATTGAAAATTAATAGTACCAAAAGAAAACAAGGTGATATAATTAAAAGTATTTCAACAGTATTCTCTCCTGTTCCCTACAGAGAATATAAATTATGTTAAATCAACTGTATAGACCACCCCTTGAATGGAAGGATTTAATAATGGTTTGAAAAACAACATATCACCGTCTGTTTAGCCTGATGTACTCCTGACTATGTTTGGCTGCAGTTGAAATTAGCTTTTAAAAAATTTTATTGATATGAACATTTAATAGCTTTATCTTTTTAATTGTATGTTTGCCAGTTTCTCAGTATTACTAGAGCATAGAATTTCAGATTTATCTCTCATTGCTTACACACTTCACTCACGATGAGGTAAGATTCTCCATCTCCAGCCATATGTAACTAAAAATGTTCTATTAATATTCTGTATTGCTCAGCTATTGCCACAATAATGCTACAAGACAAACCACCGCAAACTTAGTGTCTTAAAGCAACTAGTGTTCATGATTTTTCTAGTTCACAAATCTGTGTGGTGTCTGTAGCAGATCTGTTCCATGGGTAGGTAGACTGGGCTTTCTTTCTTTCTTTGGGTTGGGTTTAGTTCTTTTCACAGGTTTTCTCAATCACTGAGGACCAAGGGCTATCTGCAGTATTCCCTTTTCTTGAGAAGTAGCACAAGTACACTTAATGCTTCTAAAGGCCTTGGACCACAACTAGCAGATTGTCTCATCTGCCTGCATTCCATTGGACTAAACAGTGACGTAACCAAGTCTACATCAATAGAAAGGAGAAATATATTGGCTATTCATCATTATATTGCCACCGCACTCGGGACTAGTAAGTCTACATAAATACTGTAGACTGAATGAATACTCAATAAATGAAAATTTCACTTTCTACTAAAGCATAATTCTAGTTGAATGTTTCCAATAACACAATTTTGCTATTTCCCAGAGCAGCCATTTTTTTTATTTGAGCATTTTAGTTGCTACAAACCCTCTATTATCATGAGTAAAATTTAACCTACTCAGTGTTCTTCCAATTAGATCTCTAGTTTCCACTTAAAAACAAGTACACTTCCTCTTAGATAAGACAGCCCTTTCAAATAATTGAAATAATTTTTCCATTCTATATATTCCCAGTAGCTTCAACAGTGCTAACCCCATAAGTCCATTGTCCAAATGTTTCTAGAAGCAAATTCATCTGTTAATACATAGATTTCAAATAATCTTCAAATAACTCATAAATATAGAAAGATATCACCTATTTCTAGTTGCTTATACACTATCAATATTCCAATTATGCAGATATTTTAAAACTAGTAACATAAAGTGATGAAAAAATACAATGTTTTAAAATAATGAAAATCTTTAAGTACAAAGGGAAATAATATAATGAAGATTTGTGTATACATGATGTAGGTCTTCAACTTAATAATTTCCTATATTTAATCAGAACTCTAATAGAGCATGAATCATTACATGTATAGATAAAATCTACTTTGTATTTCCCCCTTTTCTTAACTTTTGCCCTTTCCCCCATAAGAGGTAATGACTTGCTTAAATATTTTATAAAAATTTACCACATTCTAAGCCACAACCAAAAATTCTATATATATATCAAATAATCAATGTTTTACAGACTACATTATTTACAGTTTGATCTGAAATCAATAAAAAGTTATAAACAGGATGTGTATGTGAAACAATGTTTACTTTTGTAATGACTGCAGTATTCTGTTTAAGTTAAATGTGTTTACAAATCTACAACTACACAGCTTTTTAATCTAACCCCAACAGAAGTGCATTAAAACTTTCTACTATATAAAATTTTCTATTTGTAAATGATTTACAGTTCTCTTCATTTGCCTTAAATATTACAGATTAGAATTTTAGAATATTGTGAAGATTTTTTTACAAACTGACACTTCTACACTTTAATAATATTTTTGCATAACATCTATTTGCCTTATATTAATGCATTTATACTTGCTTTGACTTTGGCTACTTTTGCCTACCTTTTTAATTCCTTATTTGATTTTTCATCTTTCTGTACACTTACATCTCCTTTAACTCAAATATAGGTTAGTTTTATTCTTTTGTTCAATATGATACTGACGATATTTGCCTATTTTAGGAGAGATTTTTTAATTTTGATTTCTGATGTTTTGACATGTATCTATTATACTTCCTTGTTACCTTTTTATTCTTTCTTTTTTGTCTTATATTGTATTAACAACTTTTTATTTTTTCTTCTCTTTTTCCTGTGCTTGTATCAAATTATATGGTTTATGTCTAGCACTTAATATATGAGTTCATATTTTTAACACAATCATTTTGAAAGTATGAAGTTAAATAAAATATCCATGCTTCTTCAAAATACATCTAGGACTTGGAGATGTTTTAAATCTTACACCTTTCCTCACAACTTACTTCTAATTGTGATGTTGTATTTTAGTTCTATTTTTATGTCACAAAAAATTATTTCCCTTTCTCCTCCTCCTCCTTCATTTTATTCTTCCCTACAGGTTTGCAAACTAACGTATTAGACCATACTAAATCTTGGTTATGTCCCTTATTCCATCAGGCTCCTTAGCCTTAGTTCCATGAGCACATCTGCTAAGCAGATCTTCCTTTATATTCACTAAAAATCTCTAATACAAATTATTATCACATCAGGATCTGTGTCAGAGTTTTGTGTAAACCTGAGGAAAAATAATAAAGTATTTTTAAATTTTATAATTTCATTGGCAATATAACACCTACATGGACTCTTTTATTTTTAGAAAATTGAGGGAATTTGGAAATATTCTGGTTGGTAATGAGTAATGGGTCACATTTAATGTTGATTATTTTTAAATTTAATTCCTGACTGCTACCACAAATTTATTCTTCTTCTGCTTGAATAAAATCATCTTCTCCTTTGTGGTAAATATATTTGAAGCTAAAGCATAAAATAAACTCAGAGATCAGAGAGGTTTAAGAACATCACCTACCTGGCCAGCAGTGTCCAAGATGTCCAAATAAGCTGGCTCATTGTCAATCCTGACCTGGGTCTTGTAAGCATCTTCTGAAAAACACAAGACAACATTTACATTTAAATGTGACAGGAAAGGCATTACTAATTTTTAGATTTCATATAGAAAAATTTCTAAGTTACTAAGTAAGATAATCAGAAATATTACTCAAATAACATATACAGATTGAAAATTATGTAAATCGGGAAATTATAGGAGAAAGTGTTTCTGCTTATGGTGAAACCAAGTAGATTTCTCTTTCATCAGGAAAATTTTATGATCTGCGGTGCCCTAGTGGTGTTACCTAGAGAAAAACATGGAACAAATGTTACTAGTTGTTTCCTAACAATGCAGGGCAAAACAGCATCCTATCATCTTAATGGTAAAGGCCTGGATGCTTTTATTAGAAGATCAGGAGTAAGATAAGATTCCCTGCTCTCACCTCCTTTGTTTAACATAGTCCTAGAAGTCATAGCCAGAGCAATTAGGCAAGAAGAAAAAGTAAAATCATCCCAATTGGAAAAGGAGTAAAATTATCTCTGTTCACAGACAACATGATCTTATATGTAGAACCCTAAAGATTACATACATGCAAACCCTAAATGAATTCAGCAAAGTTGTAGAATATAAAGTCAACAAGCAAAAATAAGATATGTTTCTATCGACTAATAATAATATGAAAAGACAATTAAGAAATCAATTTCACTTATAATGGCATCAAAATTAATTAAATACTTAGAATTAACAAAGGATGTGAAAACTTCTACATTGAAAATGGTAAAATGTTGCTGAGAGAAATTAAAGAAGGCACAAAATGTTGAAAGACGTTTGATATTTATGGACTGAAAGACTGTTAAAATGTTCATACCCACCAAAGGAATCTACAGAGTTAATGCTGGGTTAAACGGTAATTCTGTTTTTAGTTATTTGAGAAATTAGCACACCACTTTCCACAATGGCTGGACTAATTTTCACTTTCAGCAGCGGTGTATAAGCATTCCCTCTTATCTGCAACCTCACTGGCATCTGCTATTTTTTTTTTTTTTTTTTTGACTTTTAAGTAATGGCCATTCTGACTGGTGTGAGATGGTATCTCATTGGGTTTTTTGTTTGCATTCCTCTACTGATTAGTGATGATGACATAAAGGGATGTAGAATTTTATCAAAAGTCTTTTCCACATCTATTGAGATAAATAACCATGTGGGTTTTGTTTTTAGTTCTATTTATACAATGAATCACACTTATTGATTTGTATACGTTGAGCCAAACTTACATCCCAGGGACGAAGCCTACTTGATCATGATGGATCCGCTTTTTGATGTGCTGCTGGATTTAGTTTGCTAGGATGTTGTTGAGGAGTTTTGCATATGGATGAACAAACCATAGCTGAGAGTGTGGGATCCAGGTCATGGGCTGCTTTATAGTACACAGCCAGGACCAAGGTCAGTGGGCCTGTTACTCAAGACAGAGAGGACCCTGAGCAGATAGTGATGATGGCAAGGTTAAGGCCAAATTTAAATATAGCTGAGTCCACAGGGAGATGAGGCTGTCTTTGGGTCTATAATTGGGAAGAGAGTAAGTGAGCCTGCCACCTGGATTTTGGCCTGCCTTCTCAAAATCTTCATCCTTGGTCTGGGGCTCCACTAGAGTTTCACAACTTCCTACCTAGATCCCCAAGCTCCCACCATGTTCCCACAAAGTCATTTGTGAATGGCTGTCAAATTATTGTTGCTATGGGGGAATATGAGCGGGAGATCTCCTATTCTGCCATCTTGCTGACATCATGTACCCCAATTCAAGATCTGTCTTCTATTTTAACGTAAGCATCTACAGTTAGACATTTCCATTTTAGCACTGCTTTTGCTACATCCTATCAGTTTTAGAATGCTGTTTTCATTTTCATGCAGTTCTGAATATTTTCTAATTTCCCTTGAGATTTCTTCTTGAACTCATTCGCAGTTTGAGAATTGGTTGCTTAATTTCCACATATTGTAAATCTTTCAGTTTTCTTTCAATTGTTGATTTCTAGTTTTATCCCATTGTGATTGTAAAAGACACTTTTTATCCTTTGAATATTACTTCCTACTTATACTTGAAAGATAAAGGAGCACTTAAATTGAATAGGAGGAGTTAAGAGAAAGTGAAGCAAGAGAGACAGAGAGAAAAAAAAAGCAGATCAGAATCCCAAATGTTGAAAAGAGTATTGTTGAACAACAACAATAAAAACTTAATTTCAGTGTGGCTAAATCCTAGAGTTTAGAGAAGAAATGTTGACAAAATGTAAGAGATAAATCAGATTAACTTATGAATATATTTAAAAGAGTCATGTATTTGAATTAGGTATCTGAAGTCAGACTGCCTGGGTTTAAACCCTGGTTCCAGAATTACTAGCTGTCAGATTTTAGGAAAATCACTTGACATCTCTAAAATGTAGATGTCTCATTTGTAAAGGTACAATTATTTGTATTTGGGTCATGGAGTTGTTTGAAGGATTAAATGATATAAGGGGAGGAAGTCACCTTATATTTTGTGTATAATAAATACAAGAGTATCTTGTATTTAAAAAAAATAATAAAGGATAAATATGTTCAGTTTTATTAAGAAATGTGGCGTTCATTATAATGCCATCTTCAAATGTGCATTTTAAAATGCTCACTCTGTCTTAAGTGTGGTGAGTGAATTGCAAGGCAGAAGACTAGAGGCACAGAAAGAAGATTAAGTAGATATGTAGTAATCCAGGTGAGAAATAATGTGTAAGATAATGGCATTAGGGTTGGAGGAAAGTTGGCAGATTTGCAAGATGTTTAGAAAGTAGAAACTATAGCATTTAGTGACTAATCAGATGAGAAAACAAGAAGGAGGAAGGTAGTAGAGAAGCTCTCAGATTTCTTGCATTTGAAGTTGGGCAGATGGGCATGACATTTCCTGAAAGAGGAGGCAGAAGGATAACCTCATGTTTAATTTTAGAAATGTAGACTTTGCCTTGCCTGTGGCTCATTCAAGTGAAGACAATAAAGAAACAGTTATCTGGGCCTGAAGCTCTGGATAAAGCTCTAAGGCTCTTGTTTCATTGTATTCATTGATGGTCTTATTCATGCCAATCTTATTATACATAGCCGGTTAAATATCTATACTTCTGTAAAACACAGTTTTTACATTATCTGTAAAACACAGCCGGACCTCCCGAAAGTGGAAGTCACAAACTCCTAGAGTCTGGCTGCAATCTACATTTTGTTTTATGTAGCATTTATATTATAAGCAAAGAGCAAACTGAATCACTGCTAAAAGATTTTAGAACATCATCTGATTTTGGCACAACTCAATAATTATTCATACTATTGATTGTGAGCCACAAGTAAACAAATGAATTATTTTCAGAAACTGTTGTTGTAGAAAGTAGTAATGATCAACCACAGGAGGCATTTTTCCAATGCATAATGCTGAGTAACTCTCACAAATCAGATTATTGCTAGCTGTGGGAGATATGAAGACACACAAAAACACACATGGGCACTTACAATCATGGTCTCTACTCTCAAGGGGTTTGTAAAATCATGGTGGGAGACATACAGATAAACACACATATACAATGAGATGTTAAAATCACAAAATGTATAAGAGCATAAATCCCACTTCAAGGAAATTCATTCCTTCTGTGCTCCAGAAGGCAGAAGTTGTGGAAAGTATGACTTGCAGGGTGCTCCATCTAGTATGATTTTAGCAACTCTCAGCCATTCTAAATGTATTCAGCATATGGCCAACCACACAATTTTTCTATTTTCTATTCCATTGCTCTTTGTACATTCACTGATCTTCCTCTCACAAAAGAGAAACCTTGTGGAATCACTTGCAATTTATTTGAAGATGCATGGGGTTGTTTTTCAATTTCACAGGGAAATAAGAATAGTTACTCTGAAAAGGACTCTGTGACCCAAGGATTATAAGTGAATCTTTCAGATTTTGTGTTTGTTTATTTAAACTCAAAGCCCCAAAGAAGAGCCTGCTGAGGCCAGGGGCACGCTGAGTAATCTAGGCGAGAACTCCTCTGTGTGATTATTTGAGCTCTAGATAAACCCAGCACATGAAACGTATATCAAATAAAAGCTTCTCTTGGGATCAGAAAACCCCTTCAAAGGGACTTGATGAGAATTGGCTCGAAACTAAAGACAGGCCTTTTATCCAAGGTTTTTTTTTCTCTCTTTTAAAAAGTGTCTATCAGAGTACACATTTCATTGTGGGGAATCTAGGTCACCTGCCTGGCCTCCATAGAAACTAATCCTTTTCATTTCCTCCCCATAAACAATCTTTCTGTTTCCATTCATTCACTCCCTTTGAGACCACCCATGCAGAAATACACTGTCAGAAATACTCTCTTGAATGCATATAAACACTTCCCTGAATTTCAATCATCTTCCTATATACCCAATCCTGAAGTGAACTCATTTATCTTCCCAAGCATGAGGCCAAATGTATACAAAGCTTTATCAGGCAGAAATGGTAGCAGCTGCCTGCTATATTATTTGCGCAGAAAAGCACACTGGGACTGCATTCTTGGAGGCACTACTACCTTAAAATTTATCTCAAAGTACTAATGTTTAATTTGAGATCATTTCTTCTCAGGATATATCTTCTCCACTGTCCCTCTTCAGCAGAATTGCATAAGAAGAAACCACTAAAGTCCTGTATTAAAGCCTCAAATCTATCACTAAATATCTGTTATTGGTAAGCCATGAAACCTTATTTTTAAGATGGCAATAATAGTAAACATTAGTCAATGCATGGGAGTTCTATCAGGATCAATAAAAGTAGCACATAAGATAGTGCTTTTGAAAAAAGAAAGCAAAATTCAAACTCAAGGAATATTATGTTATGAGTTTTATTTAGCACTGCTTCAAATTAGCCATGAAACTAAATTAAAACAAAATTATTTGTGCTATTTATATTTACCCATGTGAAAATGTTTTTCCCAAGCAAATCATAAACATTTTGGCAAGATATGTTTGCAATAAAAACCAGAAATATAAAGTTTTTGATTAATTAAAAAGTATAAGGTGTTCTGGATAATTTTCCCAAAGCAACTAATATATTTTTTTCAAAATAAACATATTCATTTAAATAATTTTAAAATACTTTAGTTGCAAATATAAAGCTGGGATAATATAAGACCACCAAAATATATAACTAAGAAAAAATACCAGAAATGTAATGGTAAATTTTCATTAAATGACTTTCACATATCTTAAGATGATTGAATACTACTTACATGGTTTGCCTCATAATCTGAAATATGTAATTGGTATTATAATGCAGCTATTTTTCTATAACTCCAAGCTATTATACACCTCCAAGATATTAATCACTGACCCAAATTTTTTAAAGGCAATAAATAGTACAAAGTCTCATAGAATCTATTTATAAGATCTTTCTCAAAGGATTACTTAAATAAATCATCTCAATTGTAGGTACATATGTGTGTGTGTGTGTACAGAACAGAAGTATCTAGCAACGTACTGTGCTGGACACTTTTTCTTGACCAAAATGTTAAATCATGGATGAATCAGCATTGATACAAATAATTTGAGTATGTAATAGGTGCTGCACACTCAGAGGGCAATACAGTCTACACAGTTGAAAGGGCAGGTGGTTTCCACCCATATTGAATTTATAATCTTGTGGGAACACATACAAAAGCAATTTCACTATGTTTTAATGAGTGCTACATTAGAAGTATTTTGAAGGATGCTTATTTAGGGAGATGTCAGAGAACACTCAGAGGAACTGATGTTAACCTAAGGTCAGTTCTTCAAGTCATGGATTGAAAACAGAGTTTGGAAGGAGGAAGACGAGGAGAGCTCTGCCAGGAAAAGAGAAAGGAAGTTAAATGAGATCTGATGTAACCCTTCCTTTGAGCCTAAACATTCAATGAAATGTAAAATTTTGTCGAAATGTTTGCTGGCTGTGAAAAAGGCTTGTAAAACTGGCTGAACTGCGTTTGTGGGATGACTTAGGGTAAAGAACACCCTTTCCTATCATAGAAGTAAAAGCTGAAGACAGGATGCCACAAGGACATAAGCCCTAAACATTCATAGGAATTATAAGGCAGGTCATGCATTTTTTCTCATCCTGCAATATTGATAATTCAGTACAGTTTACTTAAGTGTCTGAGAATAGGTCTCTGAGAAATAGGAGCTTCGAGATTACACAGAAATTGAAATCTTTCCCCCAGAAATCAACTACCCCACTAGCTTCTATTTATATAGATGGAATCTCCCTAGCATCAGAGGGATGCTGGTTGGTATCAACTACCCCACTACCACTAGGTAGGTAATAGGGTAGTTGATACCAATCAGCATCTCTCTGATACCTCCCAGAGATTCCCAATGTCACTGCTCTGGTAAGTCTGCCCAACGTGGCCAATCACACACTTTCTGTGGTGTTCACAGGCAGATTCTGCAGTGACCAGCACGCTTGTCAGAATGTCTGTGCTCCTGGACTACTCTGTAGGAGGCCTTGCCAAGAATAGAAAACCCAGTGAGGAGGGGAAAGCTGGGGTATGTCCTGTGGAAACACAGAACCCTGCCTGGAGATTTGCAGGTACAGAGGACCACTACTGGAAGATGCCATTTTAAACAATGACTTCTCAGATCAAGGACAAGCAGATGGAGATGTACCTGACAAGGAATAATACTCATATTCTGATGAGGGGACATGGAGCCCTGGCAGGAGTGTGCAGAAGGAACAGCCAAATAACTGCTCTTCCCCAAAGTCATTATCTACAGAAAATGCTTCAGGGTGTATCTCATATGTTGGAAATATTTAATCTTTTTCTTTCAACCTGAGAGAATAGAAGGATCCATTGGAGACCTAATTCTCTGGCTTTCTTCTGCCAAATAGATATGAGCAACAGGACTAGGTCACAGTCACTGATGCTGAATGTCTCCAGTTCTTTGGTTCTGCCTCACTTAATTATTGTTTGGGGATGAAGAGGAAGAGGAAAAGAAGATATTCTTCCTCCCCAGCACCTGGCATCTCTTGGTCTGCCTTTTTTACCCCTCAACATACCCTTGAAAATGGCTTTATGATCCTAAGACCATGACCTCTGCAATACTTGTCTTCCAGAGGTTTTATATGATAGAATGAGCTTAAATACGTATTATTTCTTCACAGAAATAAAAAGAACTTTTATGATCAAGGCAATTGTAGGAGTCTCAGAGTCTTAATGACTCTTCATCCTCATCTGATGGACCCTCGGAGAGGATTCCAATGTACCTCTGATGCCCATCGACAAACTATGAGAACGTCTAGTGACAAAGGTCTGATTTATACTAAGACTGCTATTTCTGGGAAGATAAAATCAATGAAATTTTTCCTATTGTTCCTGCTATGTAAAATTTTAAACCAGGAGCCAATCATAATCCCAAAAGACACAATCCAAAATGCCATAATCTTGAATGCTGAAATACTAGAAGATCAAAATTCCAGAAATACAATTCTGGAAAAAAAACCCTAAAAATATTAAAAATATATTTATTCATATTTTAAGGGAATTGTTTGGAGAAAAATATAAAAATATGACAGAATACTTCATAGGTCTCTTTAAGCAATAAAATAAGCTATAATAACATACATATTTTTGAAAACATAAAACACTCAGGTACATTAATGACAGTCTCAGGAATGTAACAGTTATGAGAAGATAAACTATATTTATAAAGAAATAGGTCAAAAAGTGAAATGTATAAACACATATCACAAAAGTTGTTCATTGTGTGCGCATAGCTTTATAATTACAGTCCACTGAAGCACTGTCATGAACAGCCTAAGTACTGGCTAGATTGACTAGAATCCATGATGGGTCACCACCATGTACGTCTGAAGAGCTGAGATCTTAAGAAATTTTATATTTCACAAATGCAGATGTACAAAAAGGACTTCTTTTCATTGACGGTGGAAGGTTTAACCTTTTTACATTGAGTACCAAGAAAGCCGGTGTTGTAACTCCTAATCTGAAACCAAAGCCTCAAGACTTGAGGAGCTGCTGGTTTAAGACCTGGAGTACAAAGGCTGGTGAGCCTGGAGTTCTGAAGTCCGAAGCAGCAGAGGAAAAGCCTGTCTCAGCTCTCAGAGAAAGATCAATTCACCTTCTGCATTTGTTCTCTGCAGGCCCCCAGCCAATTGGATGGTGCTGCCAACATTGATGGCAAATCTTTCCCAGCTAGTCCACTCGGACTCACCCAGTGATCTCTGCGAACACCCCCACATACACACCCAAAATAATGCTTTACCAGGCTTCTAAATATTCCTTAATCCAGTCAAGTTGACACCTAAAATTAAGTCCAAAAAATCCACTCCTTATCATCTTGACACCCATACACATTTCCTAAAACCATACTTAATGTCCAAATAAAGATAATTACAAGGTAATAGTTTCAGATAACATGATACAGTTATCCCATACTGTAATTATCAGGATTTTAGACGTTAGGGATTTTAGACTTTTGGGATGTAGATTTAGGAATTTTGATCTTTCAGGATTTCAACTTTTGGGATTATGGCATTGAGGATAGTGTCTTTTGAGATTATTATCCAAATTTACACTTGCTCAAAAATTAAATACGTATGTGTATATTGAACAAAACACATACATAATTTGTATGCTAAAAATTATACAATACTAACGAAAGAAATCAAATATTTAAATAAATATTATTTTTATAGATTGGAAGACCCAGTATAATAAAGATGTTGATTCTGTACAAATTTATGTCATGATTTAACAAAATTCTTATCAGAATTGCAGAACTTTTTTTGTATCTATAGCACAATTAATTAAAATATTTTACGAAAAAGAAAGGATTTGGAATAGAATATTAAATCCACAATATAATGAATAGAAAGAAATAGGAATTTTGAAAAAGAAAAATAAAATGGGAAGAATCAGTTTACCTGATTTCAGGAGTTATCATACAGTTACAATAATCAAACCAATGTGATGTAGGCAAGGGTTACAGACACATAGAAAAATAGAACAGAACAGAGAATCCAGAATAAAACCCACAAAAATGTGACTGACTAAATTTTGACAAAGGCACAAAAGCAATTTAGTGGAGGAAAAAATATGCATTTTTAACCAGTGATGTGGGACCAACTAAACCCCCATTGGCAAAACAAATAATCCTAGAGCTAATCTCATGTCTTTCACAGAATTAACCTAAATGAATCACAGAATTGAATATACAATTTAAAACTACAAGTTTTAGAAAAAAATGAGAAAATCTTCAGAATCAAAAACTCTTAGAATTAAATTTCTAAGATGACATATTAAGCATAGACTATAAAAAAAGAACTTCACCAAAATTTTAAAAATCAACATTTTTTGCTCTATGAAAGACTCCATTAACATGAGGAAAAGACCAGCTAGAACAGTAAAAAATGTTTGCAAATCACATATTTGACAAAAAACTAGTATTTAACATATATAAATAACTCTCAAAACTCAACAGTAAAAGCAAACAAATAGGCAATCCAATTACAAAGTGATCAAAAGACGGGAAGGGCAATTTTCACCAAATATTATATATAGATGGCAAATAAGCACATGAAAACATGTTCAACATTATTAGCCTTAAATAAGTGCAAATTAAAATCACAATAAAGTATCACTACATACTTATCAGAATGGCTAAAATAAAAAATGTAGTGACATCACCTAATGCTGGTAAGAATGTATAAAAATTGGATCATGCATACATTGCTGATGGATACATAGAATGTTACAACCACTCTGAAGAACAGTTTGGCAGTTTCTTACAATAATTTAAAGAAAACTAATCATGCACGCATCACACAGAGCAACAATTGCATTCTATATGTATCATACAAAATAGCAATTGCATTCCTGAGCATTTATTTCAAAGAAATGAAGACATGTTCACACATGAACACAAAGAAAGTAATGTTTTCATGTTGTTTATCTTAGCTTTATTCATAATAGCAAAAAATTGTAAACATAGCAAATATTTTTCAGTCAATGAATGGTTATACAAACTGTGATACAACCATATCATGGAATACTGTTTAATAATAAAAAAGCAGTGGAGTGGAGTATCACTGATACAGGCAATAAAGTGTGTGCATCTTTTTCAAATTTTTCTAATTGAAACATGCCGATCTTCATTGGTTACAGACTGTATGATTCCATTTGTATAATATTATTTAAGTGACAAAGTTGTCGGTATAAAGAACAGATTTGTGGGTGCCAGGAATTGTGGAGGGAGAAAGGTATGGCTTCATAAGGTAACATAAGGGATCCTTGTGGTCAGTGAAATGTTCTGTGTCTTGACTATCGATATCAATATCCTGGTTGTGACACTTTGTTACAATTTTCAAGAGGTTACCATTAGGAAAACTGCATAAAGGGATATGAGATGTTTCTGTATTATTTCCGGCTTTTATTTATTTTCATTTATTATAGTTTGACTTCCAAGAAGAAACAATCTGTATTATTTCTTATAATTCCATGTGAACTTATAATTATCTAAAACTAAAAAGTTTAATTAAAAATATCAGTATCCACTTATGTTTTAAAAACTCCAAATTTCCAAAAGCATATTAGAAAACTGGGCATAGAAAGCATCTTGCTTTACTGATTACTGGCTGTCTAAACAAAACCGAAAGCTAACATCATGATTTAGAGAAAAATACTAAAATTATTCCCTCTGAGAGTGGGTACAAGATAAGAAAAGTCAGTATCAACAATTTTATTCACCTCATGCTTGTGATTCATACCTGCTTAGTTCTACAAGAAAAATGATTGATGTGAAAAAAAAATGTTTAGCACAGAAAAAATGCCACTATTCATGAAAAATTGTTTGGGCAGGCACGTAGAAAAATCAAAGAAGCTATAGAAAAACTAGATCAAATAAATGAATTTGTTGAGTTTTCTGGAAACAAACTTAGTAAAGAAAAATAAATTGATTTGTGAGTATAAGAAACAAAGAGATAGGAAATTAGATTATTTAATGATGCAATTTACTATAATATAAAAAATTATCAAATTCCAAAGAATACATTTTGTAAAATTTTTGTAAGACTTCTAGTTAGAAAGCTATGAGATGTTATGAAGAAAATTAAAGATCATCTAAATAAGTGGAAGTATAGGTCATGTTTATGGGTTGGATGATTCAATATTGTAATGACGTTAGATTTTCCCTAATTGATCTAGAAATGCATATCAAACAGATTTTGGGGTGGGAGCAGTGATGCACGAACTGATTCTAAATTTTTATGGAAATGAACAGAGCCAAGAATTTGTTTAGAAAATCTTAGAAAAGGACAACAAGCTCTACCATGTATTAAGACTTACTATTAATTCATAACAGTTAAGACAGTGTGATATTGGCACATGGGTAGAAAAATAAACAGAATAGAGAACCTACACACTAATGAATCCTTTTTTAATATTACAGTTAGCATTTCTGAGCAGTGGAAAAAATCTTTCAATAAATAAAACTGTTAATTGAACATAAATATTGTAATTTATATATTGGATATAAATATTGGAAAATAATGGAATTTGCTACCTCACATTATATACAATAAAGAAATTTTAGTTAGATTGTAAATGTAAACATTAAAAAAAACAATAAAGCATACAGGAGAAACTTTAGAAGAATACCTTCATGACTTAGAGTTATAAATCTTCTTAATAACTAATATAAAGCTGCATAAAGTAAATGATTGACCACTTGGAATAAATTTATAAAAACTGGGCTACATTAAAACAAAAAAAAATTTGTTCATCAAAAATTTTTAATATGAGAATGAAAATACGAGCCATTTTATGAAATAAAGTGGGTGTAACAACAAAATGTTCATATCCAGAATATGGTGGTTTTTTTTTTGTTTTTTGGCTTTTGGTTTTTGTTTTGAGATGGAGTGTTGCTCTTGTTGCTCAGGCTAGAGTGCAGTGGCATGATCTTGGCTCACTGAAACTTCTGCCTCTTGGGTTCAAGCGATTCTCCCATCTCAGCCTCCTGAGTCGCTGGGATTATAGGCGCCCGCCACCAGGCCTGGCTAATTTTTGTAATTTTTAGTAGAGATGGGGTTTCGCCATGTTAGCCAGGCTGGTCTTGAACCCCTGACCTCAGGTGATCCCTCCCAAAGTGCTGGGATTACAGGCATGAGCCACCTCGCCCAGCCCATATCCAGAATATGTAAAGCATTCCTACAAATCATTCACAAAAAGGCAACTGCCAATGAAGGGCAGGCAAGAGATTGAGGGTTAGCTTTATTTTCGGTTGTTGTGATGGTAGTTTTTGGTTGGTTTGTTTGTTAATAATAACAGATAAAGCTGTTTATTTTTATTATGTATTTTACTTATTTACTTATTTTGAGATGGAGTCTCACTTTGTCGCCCAGGCGGGAGTGCAGTGGCATGATCTCAGCTAACTGCAACCTCTGCCTCCTGGGTTCAAGTGATTCTCATGCCACAGCCTTCTGAGTAGCTGGCACTATAAGTGTGCACAACCATGCCCAGCTAATTTTTGTATTTTTAGTTGAGACAGGGTTTCACCATGTTGGCCAGACTGGTCTCAAACTCTTGGCCTCAAGTCATCTGCCTGCCTTGGCCTCCCAAAGTGCTGGGATTACAGGGTGAGCCACCGAGCCCAGCCAGCTGTTTATTTTTCATAATAAACCAGAAATGTAAATTATTATTTTAGTAAATAAACTTAAAGCTGTATAACCTTATTAACAACCAATAAAAAGCAAATTAAAACAATCATATGATGCAAATGCTAACCTAACAGCCTGGCAAATTTAAAAGACTATCAATATCAAATAATGGAGAGTTTGTGGTGCTATGAGAACTTTCGTAATACTACAGTTGGTATGTAAAATGGTTCAACCAGTTTAGAAACTGTTTGAAACTATCAACTAAAGCTGATCCTACACATAACTTACGTGGCAGGCTGAATTATTGGTTTCAGTTATATATGTACACATATATAAGTGTGCGTGTGTGTGTATGAGAGCATAATATAAGTGTTTATATATGTGTGTACATGTGTGTGTGTGTATACACACACGTATCATGGTCTCATGGCAAGTGGGTGTACTTCCCCATTCTTTGATTTTAGACTTGACCATGATAAAATAACTTGCATAATAAAATAATAATACGTGTGATGTAAGAAGAAGCATGAAACAGGCATGTGCGGTGCAGCTCATGCTGCTCTGATTATTCCATTGCCATGGGAAAAACGTTCCCTCATCCTACTGATTTCAGAAGCAACCTGGATACCTATCTGAAACAAAGACGTCCCAACTCATCTACAGGTGTATGAGGGACACACAAAAGTTATTGTTACTACTCCGACTTTGTGGCAATGTGTTATACAACAAAAACATACTAGAACACTTTATTACAAGCAATTTCACACATCAGGGCTATATGTACATGTAGAGTTACACATGCACGGAAAAGGCATAAATGAGAATATTTATATCACCATTATTCATACCATCCCTAAATTAGAAACAACCCAGATGTCTTAGTTCATTTGTGTTGCTATAAAATAATACCTGAGGCTGGGTGACTTATAAAGAAAAGAGGTTTATTTGGCTCACAGTTCTGCAGACTGTACAAAAGCATGGGGTCAACATCTGCTTCTGATGAGGGACTCAGAAAACTTCCACTCATGGCAAAAGGTGAAGTGGAGCAGATGTCATATGATGAGAGAGGGAGAAGGAGAGAGGGAAAAAGGGGGCAGGCTCTTTTCAGCAAGAGCCTTGTGGGAACTAAGAGTAAGAACTGTGAGAGTAGTACCAAGCCATTTATAAGGGATCCACCCCCATGACCCAAACACCTTCCATTAGGCTCACCTCCAGCATTGGGGATCAAATTTCAACATATGTTTGGAATGGACAAATATCCAAACTATATCACCAGAGTGTATCAGTAGTAGGATGTATAAATCAGCTCCAGTGTACTCATAGAGTAGATTATCTTTGCTGTGAATTTTTTTTAACTATAGGCTACAATAATGTGTTTCAATCTTAGAAACATAATGTTGAGTGAGAGAATCCAGATAGAAAATATACTATACTTTGAAAAAAAAAGTTTTAAAAAGAGAATTTTGTAAATTCCTGAAGTGTACGAAAGGATAAAATATTCACGTTCTCTAACTGTTCCTATTTTTATGGTAACACTATATCTGCACAAAATTAACTCATCATTTTTTTCCAATAATTTTCTTATTTTTCTCTAGTCTATAACAATTGCATTTCATATAATGACAATTTCTAGATAATTAGTCTTCACATTGAGTAAATACATTTCTGACAGTGTTGGTGAGTATTGGTTTTGGGGATGAAAAGCAGAATGATGTCGAAGGACCTTTCTGTTTAAAACATCTTTCTCATTGGCCTGGCAAGATGCCCCAAGTTCCACCTCTCTGCTTCATTCCCTCTGGTGAAGATAAGCCATTTTACTTCCAGGAACTCCCTATTAAAATGCAATAAAACTACAGGAGAGGTAAAATATTAAGCTATTATCAACCACAAACAGCTTACCCTGAGATTACTTTTGCACAAAATTAGCTGTCACAAGAGAAAGCGGAAAGCAGGGCCTGAGGGAATGATCAGAAGGAATGATAAAAGGAAAATGGAAGGGGAGAGAAATACTGCTAATAGATTTAGGAGCAGAGACTAAGAGAGCACTGGGTGAACAGTGGAGTTGCAAGAGGTGGATGGGCTCCTGAGGACCAGAAAGCACCGCAGGTTAGGGCAGCAATCTGCTGAAGAGTAATGCATGCATGGGAGAAAAAGGTTCATTCTGCTTTCTTCTCAAAACTGATGAACAATATACACGTTTTTTTCTTGTTCCCCAAGCTTGCTGAACATGGAGTTCTAATAAGTAAACCCCATTACACACCAAAGATAAATCTGACAGAGAGGAACATAATGCTTGCCTTTGTGAAGTTGGACAATCCTTAATTTGTCAGCTTCTCTAAGAGCTACAGAAACAAAACTTCCTCTATAGAAGGAGGACAAAATGTTTTGTTTCTGTTTTTGTTTTTGGACAATGAATGAGCTACAGTGAAGCTTAATAAACTTTTCTGTACATACAAATCTCCTGAGGATCTGGTTAAAATGCAGATTCTTTTTCAGTGTTGGGCCGGGACTGGGATTCTGTATTTTTAGTAAGCTACTAGACCATTCCATGCTTCTGGTTCAGAACTTAACAACAGCACTATGCAACAGAAATATCATATGAGCCACATATTTTTCTAGTAGCTATACTAAAACAATAAAAGGAAATGGATTAAATTAAATGTAATATATGTTATTTAACTCAATTTATCCAAAATGTCATTTGAATGTCTACAAGCAATATAGAAAAATATTAATGAGATATTTTACATTAATTTTCTTACACTAAGTTATTAAAAGCCGTGGTGTATATTACAATTAGAGAACATGTTGATTTGGACTAGTCACATGTCAAGAACATGAAAGTCCACGTAGCTCATGGCTACTGTGTTAGCCAAGGCAGATCTAGATAGAAATGATCACTTGTCGCAAAACCGTAGATCTCCATAGATTCAAAATGTAGCTATAGAATATTCTTTCACAGCTCTTCGTGGCCTTTTTGATGAGACAAAACAATAATTTAAAATATTATACAAGTGAATGTCATCCCTACTTATGGTTTAAACTCCTACTATGTTTTAGGTAACTATTGCATAGTTTACTTTTTGTATTAGGGTTATCCTGAGAAAGAGAACAAGTAAGATAGATATATGTACACACACACATATATTATGCATTTTCCAGCACATATATTATACCTTCTGTATTTACAGATATATATGTGTGTGTGTGTGTGTGTGTGTTTGTGTGTGGATATGTATATACATATATATGTGTATATATATGTGTGTATATACGTGTGTGTCTCTCTATATATACATATGAATTTATTGTAAGGAATACAATAATGGAGGCTAAGTTCTTAGATCTGCAGCCAACGGGCTGGAGAGCCAGGAAAGCCAGTGGTGTTTTTTGAAATTCAGTCCATCTGAATTTGAAGGCCTGAGAACCAAGAGAACTAATGGTGTAACTTCTAGTTCAAACAAAGGAGAGGACCAGTGACCCCAGTTCAAGCAGTCGGGCAGTAGGAATTTCCTATTACTCAGCTTTTTTAGGTCTTCAATGATTTGAATGGGGCCCATCCACATTAGGACAGGCAATGTGCTTTATTACATGCACAGATTCAAATATTACTGTCATTCAGAAACATTCTCACAGGCACATCCAGGATAACGGCTGACCAAATGCCTAGGCACCCCATGGCCTAGTTGATTTGATGCATAAAATTAACCATCACACTTCCCTAAGAGGGCTTTGTGCATTTGCTCAGTCAGAAACTGTTACACTCCCTGTTGAACTTCTACAAAACCTTGCACATAACTCTGTTAAAGAAACTTGTTCATTCTGCTGTAATTATTTGTCTTAGTCTCAGCAGTATGAAAGCATGAAGCATGCCTTATTCATCTTTGTATATTCATTTTCTAGCATTCTGACAGGTACATAATAAGTGGTCAGTAAATTCAGTTTACTTTCTTCACACATTATGTCTAGCACTCTGCTCAGTTTTTTCAGTTGTGATGCTTATTTAATTTGCACAACATGTTGTGAAGTATATATCAATATGTCAATTTTAAATATAAAAAAGAGGTGTTACACTTTACAATCACAGAGCCAATAGGCAGTGGTTGGGAGATTAAGTCTGTTAGACACCAAAAGCTGCTCCTATTGTGCTACACTGTTTTTTTTGTTTGTTTGTTTTGTTTTTTAAGACTAACCAAAGGAATATAGAGGTTTTCTTTAAAGATTTGGTGTTGTTTCTTAAATGAATTGAGTAAATGAACTAGACTCCCAAGTCTAGTCCAAGCTTAAATTAATATTCAGATATAAATAACAAAAAGCAGAACCATTTCTAAAACCACATTGACTAAAACACAGGAAAATCATGACACTGGACAACTGTTAAGTTTGTAACCCAGAATCTTTTGAGTCCTACCTTCCATGATTGAGACAGAAGCAGCAATGCACTTCCTCAGCCTCCTTTACATAGAATTTACAGGCTCTTGTATCCAATGAAAATGTTCATTCAAATGTCAGCAATATAAGGATACCTGTGCCATGTGTATTTGAATTTCTGGGAAGAAGACGATGTAGGCAAACACCACTCCCATACACACTGGTGGCAATGACAGTTTCACTGCTGGGTTTGTGCAACCAAAGCATAATTTAGACCTGCTTCGGGATGTGTACTCTCAAAATTCACTTCTGTGTATCCACTGCAGGTGATGTAAGCAATATATACAAAATTCTTTCCAATTTTGGGCACCTTGAAATCATCCTAGAGAAAGGACTGCCCACACCACTTTACAGAAGACTTGAGTTTGGACACTCAATAGCCTGATCATCCCTATGAAAATTATTTTTCCTGGACCTAGCTCTTATTCCCTCCTCCTTCTTTAGGCTTCTGCACCACGAGATACTTGATTTTTTCTTCTCTTCCCCAAAACAGCAATTCTCATTTATAGTCTCTGTGTCACCTTTAAACATCTGGTCTCCATTTACCTTTCCACCACTCAGTGGGAACAGCTTGTTGTTTCAGAGATACGCACCAGAGCAAAAGACAAGGACACACAGCTACTGATTAATTTTTGTAGCACGTAATTCACTCCTTAGTTATTCTCTCCCTTCTGAGGTAACAAATGTAGAAAATGTCTGCCACATGTGGAGACTGAGTGATTGGCACATGTTCCTTTCTATGGTTACGAGCTATCAGCAGAAACTCAAAGATATATTTTTGTTTTCATTTTTTTTTTTCCTGTTCCCTTCTCTACTTCCCTTCCTATGTTCAAAATTATGACTGCACTTGGAGAGGAAAAAAAAGCAATGTTGAGAAACCAAAGAAAGAGAAGAAAGAAAGAAAGAAAGAAAAAGAAGAAAGAAAAGGAAAGAAAAAAGTATAAAAAAAGAAAGGAAGAAAGAAAGAAGGACAGAAAGAAAGAAGAGGGGGAGGGAAAGAGGGAGGAAGAAAAAAGGAAGAAAGGAAACTGACCTGGAATTCTTACCTGATTAAAAGTTTACCTTGTTTCATATTTTAATGCCAGAGAGACACAGCTAATGATGCTAATCTTGTATCCCATATGTGTTGTCATGGATTTCACCTACTCATTCAAAATATATTTTGAGGATCTACAAATTTGTTTTGGAGCATGATATAAACAAAACTGAAAAAAAGTCACGTCTCTCACATACTATTACGTAAAGGAAGAGAACTTAAAATAATAAAAGGTGATAAATAGTGAAGCACTAATTTGCTATGTCAAGGTGTTCCCACCAAATCTTGGAAAATAGCCAGTGACTCCAAGAAACTTCCAAATAATAAAGATGAGGAGTAGATGTCAACATCTGGGATTTAAACATGCCTGGCCGGGCGCAGTGGCTCACGCCTGTAATCCCAGCACTTTGGGAGGCCGAGACGGGCGGATCACGAGGTCAGGAGATCAAGACCATCCTGGCTAACACGGTGAAACCCTGTCTCTACTAAAAATAGAAAAATTAGCCAGTCGCGGTGGCGGGCGCCTGTAGTCCCAGCTACACGGGAGGCTGAGGCAGGAGAACGGCTTGAACCCAGGAGACGGAGTTTGCAGTGAGTGGAGATTCTGCCACCGCACTCAGCCTGGGGAACAGAGTGAGATTCTGTCTCAAAAAAAAAAAAAAAAAAAAAAGCCTTATGATCTTTGACATAGAGTTATTTTTCCATGTCCTTGACTACTGTATTGAAAGAGAGAGAATTTCAGTGAAAAACCATGGAAACTTTAGATTGTAACCAAATCATCTAAGCCACAGAACAATGTGCTTGTTGCACAGAGCTTGCAACAAGGCTCTGATAGTTTCACAATAAATTTTTCCACTTAACTTCCAATTTCCATCCACTAACTGCTATTTGTCCTATCTTCTAAACACACAGGCTTTTTTTGTGTTCTCTTAATAAACCATGAGATAACACACTTTCATGACATTGTTTTACTAGGAATGCCTTCTTCCACCTCTCTATTATGCAAAGTGCTGCTTATTAGCTTTAAGAACCACCTCAAATATTATTTTCTTTGTGAAGATTTGACTTACCCATCTGTCTCAAAATACACAACTACAAATCAATTTACTACATCTCTATAAGAACACTTTGCTCATAAGTAGAGATGCCTATAAATTCTTGCCCATACTCCCTTTTCGGTTTTGGCTCTTCTGTTTGTGAAACATAGCCCTCTACTTTCTCACTGCTAAAATGTGTAATACTCTTTTTGCCCCACAAGCTAGGTCAAATAGATTGGACCACCACTAAGCACTTGGTCTTAGATAACAAGTTGAATCTGATTTTCTGGAAATAGGTTTTGGATTTTTTTTTTTTTTTAAGATCCCTTGGTGATTCTAATGTGCAGCCAGAGGTACAAATCACTGAACTAAAGTAATAAAGCTATACACTGCATTGAGTCAATATTCAATGTCTCAAGAATGTAAAAAAAGAGATACAGAAATTAAATTACTAGGTATCAAGATCATGTATAGCCAGACTGGGCTCCCAATTTTGCCAAGTGGGTGTGCTAAAGCTTAGAAGGCTGCTCTGCCAGTCTGCAATGGTGTCTGCAATTAACGCCTCTTCATTCTTTTGCAGGGGTTGGGGGAATAATGTCATATATCTAATAATAAAAGAGGTAAGTTTATAGGACTTTTAAAAGGTAACATAGATTGTAAGTGCTAGATGATTGCAAACTGGGTTATTGCAGGGAATTTGTTGTTGGGAAGATCTAATTTGAGGTCCAGTTCTAAAATACGTTAACTCTTAATTTTTATCACCAAGGACTACAGGTGTGAAGGTTTTTTTATAACAAAAGAAGAAAATAAACATCTATCTCAATGTTTCCCCCTACCCCTATCCCGAGTCTCAAAGAAAAGCAAATTTACAACTTCCTTAAGAGACAATTTTACTATTATTTTCTAACTTCAAGAAGTTCTTCAGTTTAAACTTAAATATCTTTATTTGCATCTCAGGCTGATTTCTGCTTATGCTATGATTTTTTTCATAGGCACTGAGCAATAATAAAAAAATATATTTCATTACTTTGATCAGTTCATATTAATCTGACATTCATAATACAGGTTCACTTTTTTAAAAAGGCTGACACTCATGGCCATACAGGTTGCATAGAGTACAATTCTAGGCGGTCGTGTTTCCTTAAACTCCAGTGTGAAAGAAACTATCCGGAAGTGTGAAAAGTGAAGTCCCTGCCTATGAGAAAAGGGGAGAAGTGACATATTTACATACAAATGTGCATGACCATACATTTGCAGCTAGAGTAAATATTAGGATATTCATGGGGCAAGAGAAGTTGTTTCCACTGGAGAAAAAGGAGTCAAACAATCCAACTTGTCAAACTAACTGAGAGTTCCAAAAACAGAAATGGCCCAGATAATTATAAAGTGATCTGAGAGTAGAAATTGAATGCGAAACAGTACCTGATCCACAAAATCACTGAGGATTTTATCAGGACACTTGAAGGTTTTCATTTCATGACTTTCAGACTCTAGAGAAGTTAAGATTTTCAAAAGATACAAAAAGACAATATATCCAGAAAATAGGTGATAAAAGGAGGAGGTTGTAATGCCAAAGAATGGCAAAAACAGCAGACATCTTTGACTTCCTATTTCTTCCTTTAATAAGAGAATTGTATTGAGAATCAAAAGATCACACTAACATTTGTAAAGAAAGAATGAAATCTCAAAGTGTATTATTAGATTGTAAGGGAATATGTAGCTACTACAATGGAGTGAAAAATCTCCTTTTTCAGATTAATGGCATTTTAAAGTTCTAAAAAAGTGTATAAATGACAGTTTGAACCATCACCACACAGGGTAATGTGCTTCATATAGGTAATTGACTTGCAATCTCAGTTGACAAAATGGAGAAGTATAACCTGAGAGAAAAGATAATTGGAGAGATTAGTAAATGTTTGAATTATTCTGTCTAGATTGATAAATGGTATATTGTTTTAGGTGTATAGAAGTTTTCTAATAGTTTGCTATAAATGTTGCCATGTGTCACAATTTGCTTTGCATTTTTATTAATTTTCACAGAGGTACAGAAAAATACATGTTCATATAGGAAGATGGTTTAAAACTGAGAAAGATGATGAATAGTTTAAATGATGTAACTGGTATCCCAAAGGTCCTTGACAGTGTTAAATAATCAACTGCAATAGGACAAGACTTCAACGGAGATTGGTACAATTTTCAAAGGATGTTTTCTTTTTCCTTCTTAATATCTATGGACAGGATGAAGAGATTTACATTCAAAATAGCAGTTATGATAAAAATGAGAATTTTTCTATTG